>NC_140967.1:108775663-109005663 GCF_056783735.1 Eptatretus burgeri | reverse complement strand
ATACCGGTGACCAAGAAGACATCAAACCCAGTGTAGCAAAGGTAGCTAATATAAGCAAATCACACAGGAGTGTAAGTCCATCGACATGACTAAATCACACTACAATCTAAATGTGGACAACAGCACAGTTCAGGAAGTGACTTCAGAGACCTTGATGGATCTACTGGCTGGAATCTCACCCAGACTGAAGAATACAATGCCAGCACTATTAATTGGCAACATTGTTACTTCTGCAGTTCGAGCCCAACCCACCGATCTACAAGTAGCTCTTGGAGTTCTCTTCAGAGATTCTAAAAGTCAGCTTGGTTACCTCAATGATTATGGAGTAACTTGTAGCTATGATGAAGTGTGCCTCTTTAAGCAATCATCTGCTGCTGCTGCTTCAAGGTATCATGAGTCTCATGGTATTGCTAATCACCAGGATGGACTCGTACAAGTCATTGCTGACAATTTCGACACCGATATTCATTCGACAAATCATTCAAGCTGACATGCCGCAAGTCCTAGTTGTAGCTGATGACACTGATGTCTTCACTCTTCTCTGTCACTTTGTCGTCCAAGGTGATATCAAAGGACAGGTAATGATGATATCTCCCATCAAAGGTCGAATAATGATCGATATTAATGCAACTGTCGACAAAGGCCGTCCCATCATGAGCAATCTTCTTGCTGCACATGGGCTTACTGGTTGCGATACTGTTGCCACGTACCACAGAATTGGCAAAGGAACTGCCATCAAGGTTCTCAACAAGAAGCAGATCAACCTGGACAAGATTGGCAATATTGTCTGTCCTTTCCCTGAGGTTATCGATCAGGCAACCAAATTCCTCTTGTGTTGTTACGGTCGCGAGGAATGTAAAACCATGACAGAAGCTCGCCAAAAAGTTTGGTCATCAAGACTAACCCGTAGCATTGGAGGATCGCCCAAACTGCAGACTCTTCCACCGACTACTGAAGCGGCCAACAAAAACATCGCCTGGGCCCACTTCCAAGTCGCTACATGGCAACATGCCAAACACACCAACCCACCACAATTCAATCCTACAAAATTTGGGTGGCAAAAGGAAGGGACATCTCCAAGTCCAGTAACTGTTCCAAACGACACCAATCTGGTGCCTCAAGAGTTGTTGAAACTCCTCAAATGCTCCTGCGGAAGTGATTCTCCATGCCAAACAAAGAGATACGGTTGCAGCAGTGCCAATATTGCATGCACTGAGTTCTGTGCATGCTCTGGTGGACAAAGTTGTTTCAACGAGAAAACCATTGAAGGTCTGCAAACACAGAATGAATCTGATAATGAAGGCACATCGGATAGCGATGAAAGCGATGATGAGCAAATACTCTAAATGTGTTCATTTGTGTCGGTGTACATATTGTTGCGGATTCGCGCCCGCCGGCGTGCGAGCGGCCACGTAACTCGAATCGCGGCACGTCGCCCACCGGACGGACAATCCCGTCGTGACCCTCTCAGACTAACGCCGGGAACTAGTCACGGGTGGGCCTTTCGGCCTCACCACGATCGTGCCAATCGGCCCCCCGCGTGGGATAGGGTTGCTCGCCAAATTCGACCTACCTAAGTACCCACACGGAGGGTAGACCGGGCGATCGCACCTCGCCGCAGGTCGACTTCGGACACGGGCCACTTTAAGCGACCCGTTCCGTACTATCGGGATAACCGAGCGGTGTTATCGTCAACCTCGACGGTTCGATTAATTATTGGGCGTATTTAGCCCACGACCAACACTTTACGTGAAGTAAGATGGAGATTCAATAAAAGAAAAGACGAAGCGAAACGGGAAAAACAAATCAACATAAAGCACATTTATTCCGCGGCAAACGGAAAGCACACATATACAATTATACACCAAAAGCAAATGTAAAAGTAGAAGAAACACAACAATTCTGCACAAAAAGCAAATGCAACAATGCAGATCTACTACCGACTACCGAGCACACGGCAACACTTATACAGTTTTACTTCACAGACGGCGCCGACAACACATATACTCAAAGCAAAAGAAAAAGGGACCACCCTCAACTACAAGGGGGCAGACGGGCCTGGGGCCGAGACCGCGTCGAGCCTACCCGTCTGGTGATGAGCCGCAAAATGGCGGCGGCGCCCCGACTCCGCGGGCCTCGCTGGCACTGCCTGGAATGGGGTGGGAACGGGGCCCCCCTTCTCACACTATCTCAGCGCGGGGGGAAACAGGGAGGGGTTGTTGATGCTCGGGGGAAAGAGGATATCTGGATGGCTTGGGTCCCGCGACGAGCGACTCCACTGCGACCTCGATCGCGTTACCAGCCTTCCCTCTCCGCAGCTTCCCGACTCTGACACGAGCGCCGACCTCCACAAAGATTCTTGGCTTCTCCAGCCTCTCCGGACCCCGACAGACACTCTCTCGACTGCTTTCGTTGCCGCCACAACTCTCCAACTCTTTCCTCTTCTCAACTCTTCAACTCTTCCCACTCTCCACTATTCTCAACTACGTCCAACTGCCTTCGCCGCCGCCACAACTCTCCAACTCTCCCACTCTCCACTCTTCTCAACTCCGTCCAACTGCGATTCAGAAACTCTTTTTCTCTCCCGATTCAGAAACTCCCTCAACAACTGCCTCGATTCGCTCCGCGCTCGGTGCTTTATAGTGCGACAGGAGAAACCATATGCAGATTTTTGGATCAGGAATCGCTCGGGGGCGGAGCCATGCTCCCCATTGGACAGAGGAAAAGTGGGCGTGAATCATTCTTGATCCGCGAATCTGCACATAGCGATTATACTCCGACGCGCCTGGGGGCGGGGCCAAATCGCCCCACGCTCGCTGATAGGACGGAACAGAAGTGGGCGTGAATCATTCTTGATCCGATTTCTCGGAAAGGTTGGTGTTTTTGCACCCGCTGCTCGGTGCGCGCCCTGTACGAGTCCAGGATCGGTGCCCACAAGCGGCGCGGGAATGGCGGCGATGCGATGGTTGCAAGAGCGAGATATGACGGTAAAGGTCGTGGCTGTTGGCGTTGTTGTTGTTGTGAAGCGGCGTTGCGGTTGGTGGTTGTTGTGTGATGCTGTTGAGACGTGGTTGGTGGTGGTTGTGGTGGTAGTAATGGCGGCTGGTCCAAAATAAAGATAGTAAAAGAAAATTGGCTCTCTAAAAGGGTCGCAGCCCGAATGAATGACATTTATTCCCTCTAAACAACGGGTTTGGACTAACTACACATATACTTACAGAGATATCTCACCTAAGGGACCTGAATGGTGGTTTACATTTTACCTACGGATCCCTGAGTGCGACATTCATGGCATTCGTGTCCCCAAAATAAATAACCTGAGGGCTGAGTAACTACCTAAACAAACTCACTCACACGGACGACTTAAATAAAATTGCCGGCGCTAGGACAGACATGCCGGGGGCGCACTCAAATTTACAGTACATCTTAACCTTAACTTACAAATTTTACACTAAACCATGGCCCAGGATCAATGGACTCTGCAAAAAGAAAGCAGTTAGCAGGGAGCCAGGCTGCTCGCATGCAGTCTCTGGCTCAAACAATGCAGGTGACAGGGAACGTGGCCGGCTGCTCACACGCAGTCCAAGGCCTTCCCTTTTGAACTGAAAGCAGTGAACCACAACGGTGCATGGGCTGCACAAACGCAGTCTCCGTGCCAGCTCAAGTGGCACACGCAATGAACACAACGAATGGATGGATGAATGGATGGACGCAAACACGGTGCACGGGCCGCCACTGCAGGCCCGTGTTGTAGCTGCCAACATGGCAGTTCTCGCAGCTTGCAAACTGTTGCTTTCTGATCCTGGCGCACATGGCAATGAACAGGGGGAGGGGGCAAGGCAAAAATTGAACGGGGCTGGTGAACAGGGCAGTGGGCATGGCATGGCAAAGATGATCAGGCAAACACAGCCTGCAGAACAAGGCCGCTGCAGGCAAACACAGCCGGCAGATGAACTGGCCGGCACAGGCCTTGCAGAAAACAGCTGCAGACGATCCGGCCGGTACAGGCCTTGCAGCACAGCAGCTGCAGCCGATCCAGCCGGCACAGGCCTTGCAGCAAAACAACAGCTGCCGATGAAGCTGGCCAGCCTTCGCCGTTCAGTGGAGGTTGGTGGAGGGAGTGCGGTGGTGCTGGGCACTCGGAAGGCGGGCTCGGACCTACTCTACGGTCTCCCTCCCAACCTATCGCCTTCGCCTGTCACTGTCTATACCCACTCCCTTAATTTGTCAAACCCCAATTTAGCCCCAACTTATTTTTTTTTATTTTTACTTCCCCACTATAAATCGTCCCCTAACCCCCTGTACTGTCCTTGTTCGGCTAACCTATCCTGTCACCTAGCCTACTCCCAACCCCTACATTCCCTTCCCGGAGGGGAATAAGGGAGAGCTCGCGTCCTGTGTCGAGGCCCAATGAAGCCTCAGAATGGCCTCCCCAGACTTCAGCGATCTAACCCAAAGTGGGTCCAGAGGCCCACAACGAGAGCGAGGGGATGGATGGTGCGGAGGGGTACACTTCCTATCTACCCTAACCATTAAAATGTTAAACTACCCCGGGGCTTCCAACAAGCGCCTCTCGCTTAAACTATTGGTTCTAACAACCCAGATTCCCGTCGCCTGTGTTGGTGTCCTCACAATTTTGGGCCTCACCCCCCAATTTTCTCTCCGTGCCCTCACACGGTCTCATGGCTGGGACGCGTGGCTCCCTTCGGCAGGCACGACCCTCTGCCGAATCTCCCGCTATGGCACCCCCGGGCACTACACTGCCTTCGAGCTTACCAGCTCCCTAAACACCGGGGAGTGCCCTCCATGGCACCTCCCCTGAAACGCACACGTGGTAGGCTGGCTTCCCAGGCCCCTTTCCGAGGGTCACCCGTGCCCACAACACTGCCCACGCAGCTAATGGCGCTCCGGGCCCCCGCACCAAGCAGGCGCACCCGTGCCCACTACGCTATCCCGGCCCCCCATGGGCCCTTGGCCTACCACGGCCGACTAGCCTGGTGCCCGGGGTACCCACTCAGCGATACTCACCTTTCGCAGCCACGCTCCCAGCCCGTCAACAGGGCTCCTGCACCCCTCCAAACGGGTTTCGAGCCTACACTCCCACCAACAACAAAACAACCTCCATTTTTGTTAATTTGACTAACCCAGCTAACTCACTCTACACTGACCCCGGGGTCCCTTGGGCGGGAGTCACTCCTCCCCCCAATCACTCATTGCACCATGCAGTCCCCATTCGCTCCATACACACAGACCCGCTGGCCTCACTCACTCACCAAGCACATGCTTCCACTTCACTCATCAACAACTCTTCAACACACACACCGCTGAACTCTGCCATCCTTCTAACTACATCCCCTAACTAACTCGTGCTCCCACGTCGTCCCTTAAACTAGTAGCACGTTCCTTTTAACACTTCGTAGCTAAACTACGTCAACTCTACACATCCAAAGGCTGTCACTGTCTCCAAATCTCTAAAATAACTTTTATTTCCCCACCTAAAGCTCATCTGAATCCCTCTAACTAATCCATTCCACGGGCCCCATGAAGACTTACCCCTGCCCCATGGAGCCGGTCTAACTAAGCTAACCCTTCCCCCTAACTAGTTTCATCCTGTGCCCAAGTAAGGGGGTCTTCCACCCCTTGCCCGGGAATCCTGTGCACCCGAAAGTGAGGCTTGCTTTCCCCTTTTTTTTTTTTCATATGCGCAGCACCAGCGCGGCAACTCACAGCTCGCGCACTTTGCACCTGCCCGTGACGTCATGCAGCTGCATGTGTACCTCGTCCCTCCTTGGATGGTACCATCCGGCAGGGATACCCCTCCTGCCGGATTCCAACCCCGCGTGCAGCCATGACGTCACCGTGTGCATAAAAAAAACACAAGCCCCACATCTCGAGGGGTTCCCCACGCGAACACATGTGCTTTGCCCGTTGGAGCTTAACACACACGATCGCGTGGAGAACCCGTCCGGTCCAAATCCATAATCCTGCCTAAACTTTGTCCGTTCGCGGGATCGGCAAATCCACCGCGTGCGTTTCCGGACCGGGACTTCACTCTCGCAAGCGAGCACGTGGGGGCCTCGTGCGTTGCACAGGACGGACCTCGAGCTCGCTGCTGGGTGAACCCGGCACGGTCCTCGAAACAGCTACAGCCGCTACCCGGCTTTTGTCTCTCAATTGTCGTTGTCTCCGTCGCCATTCAACACACGCACTCCCGCGTGTTACGACGCTAACACACCTCACCATTAAACTCACACCGGGAGACGCAGCTGCATGTTCACACATGCCGACCGACATCTCCCTTACACACAGCGACCTTGCACACGCTGTCTCTCTCACACTCGGCCGCTCACTCACGCATGCCATTTCCCTTGCACACGTGGCTCCACTCAATCGCGGCCTTTCACTCACTCGTGCCATTTCCCTTGCACACGTGGCTCCACTCACTCGCGGCCTTTCACTCACTCGTGCCATTTCCCTCACACAAACCATACTACTCACACACGCGGGGGCACTCGCTCGCGGTGCCTCATCCATACACCGTGCCTCACTCACACACGCGGGGGCACTCAACCGCGGTGTTTCACTCACACACGGCGTGCTGGGAAGCACGATCTTCTGCACACTTACCACCACACCACTCACACACGGTGTCGCTTCCGCACACGGGGTCTTTGTCAGCCACCCGGTCGCTCTCACACACGCCCTTGCACCCGCGCTATGCGTATGTTGCAGCACGCATTTCGCCACACTCGTGAACACACACCTCTACACCACACACACCGGGACAACCACACTGGGGATTCGTGTCCCCACAAGGGTCTCCGGGGCCTCGATACCCCCCAAGCTCTCCGTGCACCTGTCCACAGCACTCCTCCCCCCGAACTCGCTCGACACGACCGAACCCACCTGGTCGTGACTCGCTTCAAGGGGGCATACTCCCTCCCCTCGTTCCTGGAGGAGGCCATCCAACTGCTCGCACCGGGTCTCTACCCAGTCCGCGAGCTCACCCCCATTATCCTCCACTACCTCCGTGTGTGTGTGTGCGTCACTTACCCCGTCTTCATCGTGTAGTCTTCCCTCTATCGTTCCCATCTCCCGTGTCTCTGCCAACTCAGTCACCTCTTCACCCTTTACCTCCCTTGTCTCAACTATTATTTCCGTCTCTTCCCTTGTTATCTCCCTCGTGCACATCTCCGTCACCCCAATTAGTTTTTCCCTCTCGGTTACCGTCACTTTTTCCGTCACGACCCTCGCCCAACACGTCCCCCGAATTATTTTCTCCTTACCAGCCTCCACCGCGGGCCCGACAGCCGTTGCACTCCCTCCCAGCTCGTTCGCTCCCACACGTGGAGTCGCCATTTTAAGCTCCCCGGTTACTGCCTTCATGTCCGCCTGCAGGCTTCGGCCCATGCTCTGCGTCTCACCCCGCAGCTCTTTCATTTCTTCCTTCATGTTTGTTTCCATTTCGTTCATTTGCTGTGTATTCGCATCCATCTTTTCGTTCATGCCTTTTATTTCGTTTTTCATTTCATTTGTGTTTGTATCCATCCTTTCGTTCATGCCTTTTATTTCGTTTTTCATTTCATTTGTGTTTGTATCCATCCTCGCTGTCATTGCCGCCAGCATGGCGCATAGCTGGGCCATGTCGGGTGCGCTTGGGTGAGCCGATTCGGCAAGGATCGGGGGGTTTTGGTGGAGATGGGGAGGGGAGGTGTCATACACCGCGGCCGCCGCCGCACCTATTTCGGGCTCTGGGTTCAGTTGGGCGAGTTCGTGTTCCTGCACAACCAACATTTCCTGCACAGGGATTTCATCCTGGACCATGGATTCTACATTACGACACATATACATTTCTAATACCCCCGGCTCCCGCTCGCCTTGAGACGCCATCTTATTTCTCGTAAAGGTTAATTTGAATCGCTCGTAATTTGGAGGGAATCGGGGGTCGCTCCTCTCACCCCTGAACCGATTCCCGTGAATTTAGTTGGAGACAGGAGAGCACGTTTTCCCACTCTCCGATAACAGTGCCGCGAGGAGGGGGATGGGTTTGTATCCCACTCCTGACACCTGTGTTGCGGATTCGCGCCCGCCTGCGTGCGAGCGGCCACGGAACTCGAATCGCGGCACGTCGCCCACCAGACGGACAATCCCGTCGTGACCCTCTCGGACTAACGCCGGGAACTAGTCACGGGTGGGCCTTTCGGCCTCACCACGATCGTGCCAATCGGCCCCCCGCGTGGGATAGGGTTGCTCACCAAATTCGACCTACCTAAGTACCCACACCGAGGGTAGACCGGGCGATCGCACCTCGCCGCAGGTCGACTTCGGACACAGGCCACTTTAAGCGACCCGTTCTGTACTATCGGGATAACCGAGCGGTGTTATCGTCAACCTCGACGGTTCGATTAATTATTGGGCGTATTTAGCCCACGACCAACCCTTTACGTGAAGTAAGATGGAGATTCAATAAAAGAAAAGACGAAGCGAAACGGGAAAAACAGTTCAACATAAAGCACATTTATTCCGCGGAAAACGGAAAGCACACATATACAATTATACACCAAAAGCAAATTTAAAAGTAGAAGAAACACAACAATTCTGCACAAAAAGCAAATGCAACAATGCAGATCTACTACCGACTACCGAGCACACGGCAAAACTTATACAGTTTTACTTCACAGATGGCGCCGACAACACATATACTCAAAGCAAAAGAAAAAGGGACCACCCTCAAGGATGATGGGGGCAGACGGGCCTGGGGCCGAGACCGCGTCGAGCCTACCCGTCTGGTGATGAGCCGCAAAATGGCGGCGGCGCCCCGACTCCGCGGGCCTCGCTGGCACTGCCTGGAATGGGGTGGGAACGGGGCCCCCCTTCTCACACTATCTCAGCGCGAGGGGAAACAGGGATGGGTTGTTGATGCTCGGGGGAAAGAGGATATCTGGTTGGCTTGGGTCCCGCGACGAGTGACTCCACTGCGACCTCGATCGCGTTACCGGCCTCCCCTCTCCGCAGCTTCCCGACTCTGACACGAGCGCCGACCTCCACAAAGATTCTTGGCTTCTCCAGCCTCTCCGGACCCCGACAGACACTCTCTCGACTGCTTTCGCTGCCGCCACAACTCTCCAACTCTTTCCTCTTCTCAACTCTTCAACTCTTCCCACTCTCCACTCTTCTCAACTCCGTCCAACTGCCTTCGCCGCCGCCACAACTTTCCAACTCTCCCACTCTCCACTCTTCTCAACTCCGTCCAACTGCGATTCAGAAACTCTTTTTCTCTCCCGATTCAGAAACTCCCTCAACAACTGCCTCGATTCGCTCCGTGCTCGGTGCTTTATAGTGCGACAGGAGAAACCATATGCAGATTTTTGGATCAGGAATTGCTCAGGGGCGGAGCCATGCTCCCCATTGGACAGAGGAAAAGTGGGCGTGAATCATTCTTGATCCGCGAATCTGCATATAGCGATTATACTCCGACGCGCCTGGGGGCGGGGACAAATCGCCCCACGCTCGCTGATAGGACGGAACAGAAGTGGGCGTGAATCATTCTTGATCCGATTTCTCGGAAAGGCTGGTGTTTTTGCACCCGCTGCTCGGTGCGCGCCCTGTACGAGTCCAGGATCGGTGCCCACAAGCGGCGGGGGAATGGCGGTGATGCGATGGTTGCAAGAGTGAGATGTGACGGTAAAGGTCGTGGCTGTTGGCGTTGTTGTTGTTGTGAAGCGGCGTTGCGGTTGGTGGTTGTTGTGTGATGCTGTTGAGACGTGGTTGGTGGTGGTTGTGGTGGTAGTAATGGCGGCTGGTCCAAAATAAAGATAGTAAAAGAAAATCGGCTCTCTAAAAGGGTCGCAGCCCGAATGAATGACATTTATTCCCTCTAAACAACGGGTTTGGACTAACTACACATATACTTACAGAGATATCTCACCTAAGGGATCTGAATGGTGGTTTGCGAATTTCGTCAACCACAACAATATCAAATGATACTTGATCGAATGATTAGTCTATACATTTCTAATTCTGGTTTTTTTCCATTTTTATTATTTGTATTTCTGTTGTATCATTGTATTGTATGGCATGGGTATAAAAATTCTGAGTCAACGAAATTTACTATCAGTATTATATATGCGATAGGGTCATAAATGCCACTCATAAATGCTACATGCCAGTCAATTAGAATGAAGTGATGCAATATGTATGCACAAATGTTATCGCTTATAACTTAAAATAGAGTGATTGTAACATTTGAATTGCACACTACAATTATATAATGATAGTATTATATAATGTGATACTTATACTTTCAGTTTCTCAAGCAGTAAATATTGTCATATTTTTAGTTGCCATGTGGAACGTAATATGTATAAGTCGGAAAATGCTGAGTCAGGTCAGGTCAGGTCAGGCATGGGAGCATGTGCCAGAACAGCACGTCGCTGCGTCCACTTTCCGCCGGTACTCCAGGGGCCTCCGTCTGGCCATCCCCCAGGCAGATGCCAGGCCCATCCCCATCTCCTTGAGATGATGGTCAACCTGTGCAACCATGAGGAACGTGGTCGACCCACTGGCCTCCTCCACTCATGAGACTCCCTCGCTGAGAGAATCTGGTGAGCAGGATCAGAGTCAGGAAAACGAGCCACATGTCCATGCAGCCACAACTGACGCTCACGGACTATGCAGGTAACAAATCTCATTCGAGTCTCTCTCAGCAACCGCTTGTTGGATACAAAATCCGACCAGCGATAGCCAAGGATTCTCCGAAGAGACCTGGTACCAAAGGAATTAAGTCTCCGTCTCAGATCCTTGGTCAGAGTCCAAGTCTCGCACCCATAGAGCAAGACTGGAAGTACCAAGGACCTGAAGACTCGGACTTTCGTCCTCCCGCACAGGTACCGGCAGCGCCATACCCCATGATCCAGTGAATCCATGACTCCCCAGGCCTGACCCAGACGTCTATTGACCTCTGACTCGCAGCCAGCAGAGACATGAATATCACTGCCAAGGTAAGTGAATCTCTCCACGACCTCAACATCCTCACCACAAACAGACACAGACAGGACAGCAGCATCCAAGATGTCACCGAAAGCCTTGATCTTAGTTTTGACCCAAGAAATCCGTAATCCCAACGGCTCCGACTCCTCATTCAGCACCTCGAGGGCCCCCAAGAGGATGTCTAAAGTCTCCGCAAAGATGACTGCATCATCTGCAAAGTCAAGGTCCGAGATCTTGACATTCCCAAATGACGCACCGCAACTTGATCTCTCCGACATCCTCCTTAGAATCCAGTCCATACAAGTGCTGAAAAGTGTGGGGGCAAGTACACATCCCTGACAAACTCCAGTAACAACTGGAAATAAGTCAGAGATGGTACCACCACACTTCACAGCACTCTCAGTACCAGAGTAGAGTTCAGACATCAGATCGATCAGTTTTGGTGGCACCCCACGAAGACCAAGAATCCTCCAGAGGACATCCCGATTCACTGAATCGAACGCTTTACAGAGATCAACATAGGCTGCAAGCAGCCCCTGCCGAAACTCTCGTCTGCGTTCGGTGAGGACACGAAGTGCAAGGATACGGTCAATCGTTGAACCGAGCATCCGTTGAATCCGAGCAAAGACCTTGCCCGGCACTGAGAGCAGCGTCACCCCTCGGTAGTTGTTGCAGTCTTGGCGATCACCCTTCCCTTTCCAGAGACCGACAACAAGGCCCCTCTTCCAGTCAGTTGGGATGATGCCTGTGTTCCAGGCAGAGCACAAAACTGCATGCAACGACACGAGTGCAGCATTTCCACCAGCCTTGAGAAGTTCGGCATGGATGCCACAGATCCCTGGAGCTTTGCCCCGTTTCAACTGGTTCACCGCAGCCCGTGTTTCCACAAGCGTAGGTGGACCACAGTTGATTCGAGGGTCAGCAACAGGGATTGTAACACCCTTGACGTCCAACTCGACAGTTGGGGGATCAGCCTGGTACAACCGCTCAAAGTAACCGGCCCAGCGGGCCTTCACTTCAGACTCCTCTGTCAAGAGCCTACCACTCTCTGCTCGAACTGCAGTGCTCCGAGGGATGGGCTTGGATGAACGTAATGCGCGAATTCCCCTGTAAGCGGGACGAGAATCACCTGTCCACAGGTGATGCTCTACCCCCTCACAGATTCCTCGCACATAGGCCTCCTTGTCCACCCTCAGTGCACGTACAGTTTTACGCCTCAGCTCCCTGAACAGCTCAGCTCTGCCATTCAGCCTGGCCCTGCGACTCTGGTCAATGGTATCCAGTGTCCCTTGAGAGACAAAATTCTTCTTTGCCCTGCGGTGAGCTCCAAGGCATCCACCGGCAACATCAAGGACGGTTGTCTTGAAGGTGCTCCACAACTCTTCAGGACCCCCCAAAGCACCCAGACCCCCCAAGTGTCCACTCAGCCTGTTCGCAAACTGCTCAGCTACTCTCTCATCCCTGAGCTTGGCAACATCCAGCCTTGGCTGGGATGGTACCATTCTCCAGGATTTAAGGTGCAGCTTTAGAGTTGCTACAACAAGCCTGTGGTCAGTATTGAGGAACTGAGCACTCCGGTAGACCCTGCAGTTCTGGATCATCCTCCAACGACTGTCAATGAGGACATGGTCAATCTCCTTTGCCACACCGCCAGCGTTGGAATACCAAGTCCAGCGATGAGCTTGTGGGCGCTGAAACCATGAACCAGCCACCCTAAGTCCATGACTTCTTGCAAAGTCAAGGAACTTAGTGCTATTCTGGTTCATAGTTCCTGACCCATGGGGACCAACACACACCTCATAACCGTCCCTATCAGTTCCAGTCGATGCATTGAAATCCCACAAGACTAGAAGTGTATCTCGTCTGGGGCACTGATCAACCACAGACTCGAGTGTGGCGTAGAATGCATCCTTCACGGTGAGATCACTCGCCTCAGTCGGAGCATAAACAGAGACCAGGGAAATGACACCTAAAGAGTGACGAATCCTTAATCTCATAATACGCTCTTTGACCGGTGTTACCTCAATTATCATTGGGGTCAGCTTATTGGACACAGCTACAGCAACTCCTTGGGTATGGTAACCACCAGAGCGACCAGACCAATAGTAGGTGTAACCACCCACCATTATCTCGCCGCAATCCGGTCTCCGAACCTCAGAGAGAGCTGCAATCCCGATGTCCAAACGCTTGAGCTCAGATGATAACAGAGACAGGTGATCATCCTCTCTTCGGGATAGGACATTCCAGGCACCCACCCGAAGGGACCGCCTCAGGTTAACCCAAGAGACCGCCGTCTGGTGGACGACACCTCAGCGAATTGATTATATCTAGTTATATATATTAAATGCATAAATATGATGATACATTTGTGTTTTATCATGTTTATTGTGACCTGATTCATTTTATGGACAAATTTAATTGATAATATCAGACGTTTGAAAAATCACTTGAAAATATTATTTGCTTTTACCACAGGAGGGGACATCTAAAAAGTGATGAATATTTAAAATTGCCCAAGGGTGACATCACCACACCCACCTGGGGTTATTTACTGGGACCCTACACAATAATAATCAGAAGAGAAAAAAACTTTTTACAGACATTTTGGGGTTGGTGGATTTTAGTCTCTTATTCTGCCAGACTACTATAAGAGCTGTTTGAGGATTTGAATGATCCCTCCAGTGCAGCCCTGCCTGTTTGAGGGGAGACGGCACCGTCTGTGTTGTTTAAGAGACTGGTGTGGCAGAGAGCCTCTTGGTGCACGTGGATCATGGTGCAAACGGGGAGAGGGAGCAGAAACGTTTGCTTCTTCTTGAGTATCGTCTGAGGCAACGTGAAGCTTCAAAGTGTTGCAGGAATTGCTCTGGTTCGTTCGTTGGTGAAGTTTGGGAAGACATGCATACATGGGTGCACCGGGGCGTGGTTATGCAGAGTGATGTGACCCAAATAAAACCGATTCCCACTTCAGAGCCTTCGTCCCTTGTCGATTGGGTACATTACCATGGCGACGAGGATGTCTTCATGCATCGGCATATTTCAAGAATACACAGTTGGGGGTTGATTGAGAAGACTATACCGATCATCTGCAGCATTACTTCGTGGCAAACAAAATGGACACCGATGAGGACGCTGAAAGGCGGAGAGCTGTATTACTGACCGTATGCGGCGCCCCGACGTACAGCCTCATCAAAGATCTTGTTGCCGCAGCCAAACCTTCTGACAAGTCATATGAAGAGCTTGTCAATCTCGTGAAAAGATATAATCACCCTAAACTGGGTAAGATCGTCTCGAGATATAAATTTTACACCCACTATCATCAACATGGTGAGTCAGCATCCGAGTTCGTGGCTGATTTCCGCCGACTCGCCGAACATTGTGAGTTTGCAGATAAACTCGAAGAGATGTTTCGTGATTTCTTTATGATAGGCATCAATGACGACTCAATTCTGTGGAAACTCCTTGCTGAATCCGGCCCCAATTTGGCAAAATCATGGAAATAGCCACTGCATGTATGCAAACTGCCGATAGCCTGCGTCTGATCTCTAACAAGTCAAAAGTTATCCAGCAGGACCCATCGGTTAAGGTCCTGTCACACCTTGACGATTTAGCCAGCGTATGCCGACGTATGAAAAATTTGTCTAAAACGCTGGCACACGCCGAATACATATGGGTAAGTTTTGTATACATACGTCGTACGCTGGCATACGTCGAATACGTATGGGTAAGTTTTTTTTTGTATACATTAAGAGCACGCTGGCATATCTCGTAGTACGTCGAGCAGTTAGACAAATTTTCCTTGCTTGAAATTTTTTGACGTATGCCAGCGTATGACTCACACATTCCGCATACGCTGGCCATAAGTTGTAGGCACGTTACGCAATCGTTGACACACGTCGACACACGCTACTTGTAAGAAACTCATAAGTCGAAACACGTCGACGTAATGTTTAGCGTCAGTGTTCCAGACTCCCTGGTTTTTTTTTTTTCTTCGGCATGACTGTGATGTTGACACTTCGATTTCTAGTGCGGTTATAATACAATATAATCAATAGGCTGCTGCTCAACGATTTAAATCATAACCGCACTAGAAATCTAAGTTTCAACATCACAGTCATACCGAAGAAAAAAAAAAAGATAAAAAAAAAACCAGGGAGTCTGGAACACTGACTTTAACCATTACCTCGACGTGTTTCGACTTATGAGTAACTCACAAGTAACGTGCCTACAACTTATGGCCAGCGTATGCGGAACGTGTGTCATACGCCGAGTACGTCAAAAAATTTTCAACATGCTGAAAATTTGTCGACGTACTCGGCGTAATATGATGTATGCCAGCATGCTTCAGCATGCTCTTAACGTATACCAAACTTACCCATAACGTATTTGACGTGTGTCAGCGTATTCGGCAAATTTTTCATACATCAGCATACGCTGGCTAAAACGTCAAGGTGTGACAGCGGCTTGACACTTCGATGTCTAGTGCGGTTATGATTTGAATTGTCGAGCCGCAGCCGATGAATAGCCTACGCCACGTGATCGTCGGCGATACGCTGCCACGCGCTATGCATAAGTTAGGCTATCGTTGGGCATAGGTTGTGAACGCCGACAACACGCTCAGCATTCCTTGATATAAGTTATCTATATGTTATCGAAACGTTCTGTGTACGTTATGCATACGTCCATCTCGTTATGAATACGCCCAAAACTGGAAAAAAAACATCAATAGTTAAGCGTACGCCAGCGTTTTGCATACATTTTGATACCTTGCCATACACTGGCTAAAACGTCAAGGTGTGACAGGGCCCTTAACAAGGTAACCTTTGGCTACAAACTAAAGTGTTTTCACAAGCCACCAAATTCACCTCCACCTCCTGACATTTCTGCATTAACCCGGAAGGTTGGGGTAACTTGTTGGCGTTGTGGTGGAATCATCAAGCTTGCCAATGTCGGTACAGGAATTATACCTGTGACGACTGTGGTAAGCGGGGACACTTGAAATGTCGTTGTTGATTCAAGTCGAAGAACTTGTCTCCTGCTTATCACATTGGGGTGAACCCTGATGCGGCGGACGATAGGTCACAGAGCACACAGCCTGCAGCCGAGAGTCCAGTGAGGAACTTTGAGGTTTCCTCTATTGGAACAAAGAGCTCCGATGCTCCAATTATAGTTGATGTAACAATCGAAAAGATCCCGGTGAGGATGGAAGTTGACACCTGCGCTTCCAGATCAATTATGAGCGAGAGCATGTTCACCTCCTACCCTCCGAGAAAGGTTCATGCACTCCGGCCTCCATCTACTGACTTGAGAACATACACCAAGGAGGTGGTTCCTGTCGTTGGCTCAGCTAACGTAACTGTAGGATATGGAAACAGCACTCATGTCCTACCACTACTGATAGTTCATAGAGAAGGAATAACCCTCTTCGGCCGAGATTGGTTACGAATAATCAGACTTGATTGGAGTGACATAAATAGAGTCTCCAACTCTGATGCTGGATATGATACCATGTTCAGCGATGGTGTTGGCACATTTGCAGGGCCCAAAGTGAGGATTCATTTTTCTGCAGATGCTCAGCCATTGTTCCATAAGACGAGACCTGTGCCCTACATGATGCGATCAATGATTGAATGTGAGCTTGAGCGCCTACAGAGCGAGGGCATCATCTCACCAGCCAAATACTCCGACTGGGCAGCACCTCATTCGTTCCAATACTCAAAGCAGATGGAACAGTGCACATTTATGGTGACTACAAAAGGATGATCAACTGCTATTCAAAGCTGGATGGCTACCCTTTGCCCAAAGCAGAGGATCTGTGCACCACTCTCATGGGTGGCTCGACATTCACTGAGCTTGACTTGACCAATGCCGATGCTTGAATGGAACTGGATGATGATACCAAGCCCTATACATGCATCAACACTCATCGAGACTCTACATGTACAACAGATGCCCATTTGTCATATGCTCTGCTGCACCAATCTTCCAACGCAAGATGGAGACATTATTGAAAACTGCACCAAAGACAGTCATATTTCAGGACGACATACTAGTGACTGGCAAGTCACAACATGAACACCTCGCGGACCTAAACCAAGCCCTCAATCCGATGTCACAAGCTGGGTTACGCCTATGGCACGTGAAGTTGAATACCTGGGTCATCAAATCTTCTGTCAAGGCATTTTGCCCTCTCCGAGCAAAGTTGCAGAAATTGTTCATGCATTCCTGGGTATGTTGACCTACTTTGGTAATTTCCTGCCTCAACTAAGCACAACCGTCGAGCCTCTACATCTCCTCAGGAAAGGCGTTGTCTGGAATGGGAAGCTGCCCAAACAAGAGCGTTCAAGGCCACTAAAACTATGCTGTCCTCCTCGCCGTTACTTATCCATTACGACCCATCCAAGGAACTTGTTCTCAGTTGTGATATCTCTTCATGTGGCATTGGGTGTGCGTTGTTGCAAACAAATGGAACCGGTAATCTCCAGCCTGTTGTGTATGCATCACGAACCCTATCTGACAATGAATGTCGCTATGCTCAAGTAGAACGAGAGACGTTAGCGTGTGTCTGGGGCACCTTGAAGATGCACCAATATGTCTTTGGAAGCCATATTTCCATTGAGACTCATCACAAAATGTTGTTAGGTCTCCTGGGAGAAACCAGAGCCATTCTGCCCACATCATCAGGTTGTGTACAACGTTGGACTGCCGGTTATGACTATTCATTGGTTCACCGCCCGGATAAGGAAATGTACTGTGCTGACACGCTCAGTCACGTGCCGCTTCCTGTAACCATCCCAGAACCTCCACAATCTGGCGATATCATTCATCTCATGGCTAACGTCATTCAGGATGAGGCGCCCGTAACCGCGAAGCAGATTGCTTGTGCTACCAATAGCAATCCAGATTTGTCACAAATTAAATGCTGTGTTATGTCAGGTGATTGGCCATCACTACTGGAAGGGGTGAAACCGTACCTCATCCGGAAGGATGGGCTCTATTGATGCAGACTGCCTGCTTTGGGGTAGCCGAGTGATAGTTCCGCCGAAACTTCGTGGGAAAATTATCAGTGAACTCCACATGCTCATCCAGACATAGTCACCATGAAGTCTATTGCCCGAGCCCATGCTTGGTGGCCTGGTTTGGACAGTGACATTGAGACCAGTGCACGCCATTGTTACACTTGTCAAGCCCATGCTAAGACACCGCCATAGTCTCCATTGGCCATGTGGTCGTGGCCATCAAAGCCATGGTCCAGACTACACATCGACCATGCTGGTCCATTTCAAGGGAAGATTTTCCTTATTGTAGTTGATGCCCACTCCAAATGGATTGAAGCTCTTCTGGTGCCATCCTCATCCTCTACTGTGACAATTGAAGCTTGACGTACCATGTTCACACAACATGGTATTCCAAACTCCATTGTGTCAGATAATGGATCATCGTTTACGAGTTCAGTTTCGGAACTTTTGGAAAATGAATGGCATTGAGCACTACACATCTGCCCCCTACAAACCTGTCAGCAATGGTGAAGCCGAACGTGCTGTTCAGATCATCAAGAATGGTCGAAGCCGCGTCGAGGAAGGCTCCATTCAATCCCGTCCAGCTCGTGTGTTGCTCAACTACCGCACCAGACCACATCAAAGCACCGGTCGCTCACCTGCCAAGCTTCTGATGGGTCGTGAATTAACAACATGGTTATCATTAGTGCACCTGGACATAACGGTCCAGGTCGAGAATAACAAGTACCAACAGAAACGTAATCACGACCAAACGTGTGCAAACCGCAACTTCCAGATCAACGATCCTGTGTACGTGTTGAACTCCGGATGTGGAACCAAGTGGTTACCTGGCATCATTATCGACAACATTGGTGAAGTGATGTTTCTTGTGAAGTTGTGTGATGGTAGATGTTATGTTAACCAACTCTGGTGACGTCATGGGGAGCCAAACATTGAACCGGATCAAGTACCTTTGTCACCGACTTATGTATTAACACCACCTGTGTTTGAACCTGAGGTGTTTCCTCATGAAAGCTTTTCACCCATTATGTACCTGAACTCCTTCCCGACCCCGTGTACCCCTTATTGAGAAACCCACAGCAGTTGCAAGCAAGGACAGCCCTCCACAAGTCCTGAGAAGATCAGCTCGTGTTTGTGAGCCTCCTGAGAATCTTAATTTGTAAATAAATAAATAAAACGGGGGGGGGGGGAGAGATGAGATGTATCAGTTAATGATAATGCATGCATACAAGGGTGCACCGGGGCGTGGTTAAGCAGAGTGATGTGACCCGCCCTAATTCCGATGCTGTGCTGTGCTGTGTTGTGCTGTGTTCCGTTAGCTTGGGATATCTGATGGGCGTTTATTGTCTTGGCGCCTGTCTGTCCTTTAATTTCTTGATCGTTACCATCACATATCAGTGGGACTTTTATCAACATGACATATCTATTGCTTGGTGGTATACCCTGTATTTTCTTTATCCTGAGTAAAGGTTCTGCATTCTTTCCCCTGTTTTGAATTTGTATTGCATTAGTGGATTTGCATAGTGCGTGTTCAAGACTGAGGGTGTAGATGTGCGTCAGCATTCAGATAGTAACTTCGCTCGGTCACATCCGACTGCTTATACGGTGTGACTGCACACGGGGAACGCATTAGTCTCCCGAGCACGTCAATTAGGACCTCCGGAGCAAAAGGCTGGACCCAGGGGCCAGGTGTAACGGCCAACACCTTGTGTGGGACGAATATAGAATTAGAACTAGAAGGGCACTCGGTGGAGCGCATACCTCCGCCGCGTAATACCTGATCCACGAGAACATATATCGGGCCCACGATATTTTTGAACTATCATGCTATGTAGAACTATACAATCCATATGCTTGCTCCACATAGCATTTGCTTGGAGAACATGCATTCTTCTTACCTGATTATAGTGTTTTCCTAACGGGCAATGAGGGAACCCGAGATGAGGGCACCACTTACCCATTAAAAGGTGGGCTGCACGTGACCCATCTACGAGGTACCCCACTGCTGACAGATAGCGGAACCTAATATGGAAAGTCCCGAAAAGCAAGCAGACATTGACAAACTTCGGTTGCATAGTGTCCTGCAACTGCGAAGCTTGCTTGGAGATGGCCATGTCGTAGGTCGTTGCAATCCTGACAATCTTCAGCAAGGGTCATGTCTCTTTTCATCGTTTCATTCACTACATCATGCCATGAAGAAGGGGCTCTGATTTTGCCAAATTGTCTAACTTCTGATCTCGTAAATCATCTGGTTATTGTGGAGCTCCAGCAGTGTTTGTGGACCCCATCAGTGTTTGTTACTTGGCCATTTTTTTTTTTGCCAAGTATGTTGGTCTGTAGTGTTTGTGTGTCTCTGTCTGTCTGTCTGCTTGTCACATGATGTTTGGCCACAGTTTTCAGGCAATCGTTGTGAAATATTTTGTGCATGTAGTTGACTGGCCCAAGGAGAGCAACCTTTAATTTTGGTGAAGATCCGGATCTGGATCTGACAATTTTTCAAGTGATTCTTTACCATTGAGAGATTCGGCCCAAAAACGATACACAACACGATATCTCAAAAGGGTACGGATGGATTCACACGAAACTTGGTGGACAGGTTGGGAGTGTGAAAAGGACTAATTGATTGAATTTTGGTGAAGATTAGAATCCTGATCTGGACACAAGAATATTTTAAGTGATTATTCACTATTGAGTAGCATGATACCTCTGAAACTTGTGGATGACTTGTGACAAAACGAGGTGGAAGAGTTAGATAGGTGACAAGAACAAGCCGATTCGATTTTGGTTAAGGTCTGGATTCAGATCCGACCTATCAGTGGAATAAAAAAATTCAACTGTTCAGCCTGGCAGAGGTATGTTCTCTTCGGAGTGCCGTTCCTTTTTGCCAGGTGTCACTCCATGAATGATTTTTCATTCGTTTGTTTGTTTGTTTTGCAAAATATTGTCCATGCAACATCTCTGGCAACACAGGTTTGCTCTTTTACGGGCTTGTCCATTGTTTGTATATCAAAGGAAAAGTTTGATATCTCGAGTTTCCTTCTCACTGGTTCGAGTTCTGGATTTGGTATTTCAAGACTTCTCTTGCTTCACTTGTTCATCGAAATCGGAAGTGGAGTCGTCGTTGTTGTTGTTGTTGTTGTTGTTGACATGATATGACCTCCGAATGAGGCTGCTGCTGTGATTGTTGCCGAGCTTGTAGTGGATGCTGCTGTTGGTGATGATATAACTGGAACTTCATTTTGGATACAGATGTCCTGTGTGTTCCTGTTACATTTGTTCATCTTGTATACCCCGTGTTCCCCCCCCCATCCCATCCCTCTCCCTTCTACTGATCTCCTGGTGTCTCTGTTCCCCACAGTTTTGTCCTTCCCTCTCCCACCCCTCTTGTCTCATGCCCCCATTGCTGTGCGTTGTGTGTTAGCTCTCATACGAGCCTCGACAAGGTATACAAAAACAAAACAAAAAAATTCTTTTTTCGAGTGAATCTGATGAAAATTGACTTTTAGAAATCCGACCGATCACCTTTTGGCCGATGTTGACTTCAAAAATAATTGGTGGTTGAATTCAGTGACTTGATGTGCAAATCCTCTTCAAATTTCAAGTCGATGGGATGAAAGTTGAGGATTTTAGAAATTCCACCTTTTTGTTGTTCACCTTTGGCCTATGTTGACCATTTGACTTCAAACAATAGGCTTATGACAAACTCGACCAGGAGGTGAAGTTTCGTGAAGATTGGTTTGAAATTTTGACCTGTAGGTGATTGACAAACAAACAAGCCAGTAGGTGGCGATGGGTTATCGAGCATGGAAACTATAAGATATAGAGCAAAATGGATGTCATATAGCGGATAGAGAATCACCTTAAGATTATGCATATCAAATCTCATCCAGTTCCATCTACTGATAACCACTCGGTATCCATTTGAATGAAAGTACCGAAAATGCGGTTTGAAATCGGAAATCCCCAAAGTTCGAGGGGGTGCTGTGGGTGAACAAAGATCTAAATCGAAAATCCGGCTCGATTGTTTGTGTACAATGTATTCCAGACGATTAGTGTGAATTTTCATGACCATCCGACCATAACCCTAGGAGGGGTAGCATTTGGCGCGAGGGCACCTCCAGCTCTCGCATGTTATCGGTTTTTGCACTAATTGACCTTTGACCCCTGACCTAAGCGAAATCGGTCAATATGTCCTGAGGCAAAGTTGTAGTACTCATTGAGTACCATGAACCTGCAGTTTCATTCGTATCGATGCACTCACCTGCTCGCTAGGGGGCCTTCAATTTTCGCGCATACCCTAATTGTAGGGGGCGCTGCGGGTAAAGTATTCCATATATCACAAAAAACCGGAATATATTTGATGGAGCATGACCTGTAGATCATTCGTGCCAAATTTCATAACCCGACGTGGGATAATGGCTTTCGGAATTGATTTCGCGTGAACGGTACCGATTTTGAAGGTTTTTCGGCTGTTGCTCGGGAACCAAAGCGTCCCTACCAACCATCACAATTTCCAAAGCACTAGGTCATAAGATGTACCTACCACCCGAGTTTGGTCAAAATCGGCTCACGTTTACTACCAATTATGCTGATGACAAACGAACAAACATCCAAACAAACCTACAGAATTACTGACAATAAGGGTCACCTATTTCGGCGACCCAACAGGGGTGAAAACATAACTCCTTCCCCCTTCAATGGTGCAGCTAATAACATGACTCCCTGTCACTACTGGAGTGAGCAGGTGTACTAGTCCCTAAAATGATCCCTCTGCCATTCCTGTAGTGAGCAGGTGTACTCCAAGACACTTTTAGACCCTTTATACCCTAAGACCCTCAGAGACCCCTAAAACACTTGAGACTCGAAAGACAGATTTCTAAAATTGTCAATTGTCATCCAATTGACTTGAAATTTGAAGACAATTTGCATATTTGGTCACTGAATTCAACCATCAATTCTTTTTGAGGTCAACGTAGGCCAAAAGGTCAACAACTGAGGTAGAGTTTCTAAAATCCTCAATTTTCTTCCCATTGACACGGAATTTGAACAAGATTTGCACATCAAGCCACTGAATGCAACCACCAATAATTATCTTGAGGTCAAAAGGTCGAACTACTGTTTGTTTGCACTTGGCAAGTATCGTGCTGTGCACGACATCTTTCTTGTTTGTCTGTTTGTTTGTTTGAATGGCAATTGCCTACAAGTCACTTTTTTACTCCGATCTTCAAACAAACTTCACCACCTGGTGGAGGTAGTGACAAGCTGGAAGCCTTTTTGAGGTCAATAGCTCAAGGTTACAAAAGTCTCAATTTTCAACTGATTTCCATGATATCTATGTATAATGTATATCCTGTATATCAAACTGAAAAACATTGGTGGACGGTGAACTCTCATTGTGGTGAAGTCTTGGCCGATGCCTGTGAGTATGTCTATTAATTCTGTGCTGTTTGAACGTATATTTCTTCATTACTTACTATTGGACCTTGACTACCTCCATTAATTACGGACAATTGGAACATACCTTTCAGACATGCAGACCTTCAGAGCCCATTTCACCTTTTTAGACCCCTTTAGACCATTGAAGACTATTTATACTCTTGAAACCTTCACACCCTTTGGAACTCTAAGACTTCCAAGAAGCTTTAGGCACTTTCAGTCCTCTAATATCCTTTAATGACCTTTGAGACCCCAAAGACTCTGAAGGCTGTAAAGACCCTTTATAACCATAATACCTCACAGACACTTTTAGACTCTTTATACCCTAAGACCCCTAAAACATTTGAGACTCGTAAGACTGATTGGACCCTTTTGACCCGGAGGACCCACGTGGAAAAAGTCCCACGTCCATGACAACAATTTCACCCCCATCACAATCAAATGGGATATTTCTGTGATTTTATTCTTGTCAAACCTCAGGAATTTCTCAACATATCGGATTGAAACTTACACACCGTATTAGTATGCATGTGTTGTATGTGTTTATAAAATTCGGTCTAAATTAGTCACAGGTCAAGGTCAATGCCATTCAAAACATGGAAACACCTAATGGGGTACAATTGGAAAATGTATCTGGAACCAAGTTTGTTACACACAACATTACTTCATGTAAAACACTTGATAGGTCAAATTTTACAAATTAAAAAATGTCTGTTTCCATGGCAACTATTGTTTATGTGGATTTTTTACAGGTATCGTGCTATGCACGGCATCAGTATGTCCGTCTGTCTGTGAACAGGATATCTCAAACAGTTATGGACATATTTGAACGACATTTGGTGGACAGGTTGGGTGTGTGATGAGGACGAATTGATTCGATTTTGGTGAAGATCGGGATGCAGATCTGAGAATTTTTAAAGTGATTCTTCACAATTTTGAGATGGGGCCAAAAACTCTTATTTATAGCATTATATTTTAACACATTATGTGGACGGGTGATGACAGAACTTGGTGGATGAGTTGGGTAGTTGACAAGAACAAGCTGGATTAGATGTCGGTTAAGGCCCGGATTCCGACCTTGGGTATCAGTGGGGTACAAAAGATGAACTGTTCAGCCTGGTGGAGGTGTGTGCTCTACCCAGCGCCATTCCAGCTTACATTTTGATATTCCTGCTGGGGAGCGAGGGAGTTTCGTGAGTGGGGAAGGCCAATGGGCCAACTATGTGCCTCGTGGTTGCAGCAGGTTGATCGGTATCTCAAGGAGATGGGGATGGGCTGGGCATCTGCCTGGGGAATGGCTAGTCGGAGGCCCATGGAGTGCCGGTGGAGAGTGGATGTGGCTACGTGCTACTTCGTAACATGCTAACAAATCTGACCTGACCTAACCTAATCGGAGAGATCTGCATCTGGACTTCAACCAAAATCGAATCGACTCGTCCTCGCCACATACCCAACCTGTTCACCAAGTTTCATCCAAATCCGTGCTCACAGACGGACATACGGGAGCGAACGCGTAACCTCTGTCCACCTTCAGGTGGTGGAGGTAATAAAGCAATTCTCTGTATGTGAACAGTTCGTCTGAAAATCACAGAAAAAAAACAAACAAAAAAGCCCACATATTGGCCAATCTGCACCAAATTTTCCATACGTGTGGTGCTGACTGCTGGGGGTACCTGGAGTCAGGTGATGAGCCCGCCGCACCGTGCGAGGGTGTGTAGACCATTTACGAGTTCCCCCTGTGTGACTGGGCCAATGTCCAATCTTTCCTTCAAATGGGCAGTACAATTTATTTTTCCTTCGAGAGAACGTACCCAAATCTCACAAATAATTACTTCGTCGCACAGCTCAGCTTCTTTCTTCATCGAGTCGTGTTCCCAGAGGGAACGGGTATTGACGAGAACTGGACATCTAACAAGGACATTTTTTTGGCACAGCAAGTTGCCATTTGGCTCATTACAACTGTGTTATATCTTCTGTATGACTTGATATTAATCAATTAATATACCTACTTACATGCACACACACATATATATATATATATATATATATATATATATATATATATATATATATATATATATATATATATATATATATATATATATATTATTTTTGATTGACATCATGTGATAATTAACATTGATGTTCCATTTTATTTAATTGGGCACAGTGACGTCACACATGACTCTTGCAAAAGGACTATTTGGGTTTTTTGTCGATTTTGATGTCCTCAACTCTCTCCAGAGCATTGGTGCTGCCGAAGCAGTTTCTTGGCAAGGCTGACACTGGGTAGTTTGCCATTGCCTTTGCAGCATTGTTTGTCGGTGCTCTATCACTTTAAATGCTGAGCCTCAACCAATGAGGCAGCACGTACCAATTTTTAAAGTATTGGGGCTGACTCGGCCGGGGTTCGAACTACTGACCACCTTGACTCCGAGCGGACGCTCTAGCCATTACACCACTGAGTCTAGTTACCATGGGATATTTAGGAGAAAAGGGATTTAAAAAAAAGACTATGCCTTGGAATGTTTTCCATCTATGTGATTTTTAATGTTTGCGCCCTCTTGAGTTATGATGCGGTGCCCCCTTGCACAATAAAGTGCTGCTATTGCTTGTTTTGCATTGAAAAATAACATTAATTTGATCCATCTGTGAGGGCTAACAGGATGGCCTAGATTCGAGGCCATCTTAGACCCGAGAGGTACACATACTCGCCTCAAAGCCGTCTATCCTGGGTTTGAATCCCGACCCAACTATAAACTGTCATCCTGGTGTTCCTCAGGCAGTGTGATTCATCAATGTGTGTGTCATCTCTCGGATGGACGTTAAACTGGGTGTCCCGTCTACCAGTATCAGTTGGTGGTTGATGAAGATCACACAGTGTCCTTCATGAACAGTGGGCGAGTTATGACTGGCACACAGAACGAATCACAAATTCCTGTCCTGACTTCCTGGGTTGGAGTGTTGACCATCCATGATTGTAATCCTAGCCAAGAAACTGTGACCGAACCGATGATCTGTATAGAGCATGGCACATGAAAAACCATTTGTGAATTCTCTCATTCAGCCTCAAATTTATGATTTATTATTATTATTATTATTATTATTATTATTATTATTATTATTATTATTACGATGATTATTTACGAGCAAAAGTACCCGGAATTGCTGGGCAATGCCAGGCCCTCCTAGTCCTTCCTCCCTCTTCCCACCTCCACCCTCTCCCTCCCTCTTCCCATCTCACCCATCCCCTCCAGACTCCCACCTCACCCATTCCCTCCGGCCTCCCACCCCACCCATTCCCTCCGGCCTCCCGCCCCACCCATTCCCTCCGGCCTCCAACCCCACCCATTCCCTCTGGCCTCCCACCCCACCCATTCCCCTCCCTCCCTCCTCCCACCCCACCCATTCCCCTCCCTCCTCACACCCCACCCATTCCCCTCCCTCTCTCCTCCCACCCCACCCATTCCCCTCCCTCCCTCCTCCCACCCCACTCATTCCCCTCCCTCCCTCCTCCTACCCCACCCATTCCCTCCGGCCTCCCACCCCACCCATTCCCCTCCCTCCCTCCTCCCACCCCACCCATTCCCCTCCCTCCCTCCTCCCACCCCACCCATTCCCCTCCCTCCCTCCTCTCACCCCACCCATTCCCCTCCCTCCCTCCTCCCACCCCACTCCTTCCCTTCCCTCCCTCCTCCCACCCCACCCATTCCCTCCTTACTCCCACCCCACCCATTCCCCTCCCTCCCTCTTCCCACCCCACCCATTCCTCTCCCACTAAGGTACCCGGCATTGCCCGCATTCTAACGGACATCTACTAGACCACCACAATTCAGCACAAATTTAGAAACAAACATTTTATTTATCAAGCTGCAAAATATTGAACAGAAATATCAACAACATTGGGCATACTGTATAAATGTGTAACGCTTTAGGGTCGACAATCGTGAATGTTTTTCCATAAAGGTCCAGAACATGTAAATTGTTTGGTGTTCCAAATTCAGTGCAGCCCACATCCAGTTGATCAGGGTCGTACTATTCGTACTAGAGAATATGGTGAACAGGATCGGCGTCAGGATAACGAGCCACATGTCCATACAGCTGCAGCTGATGCTCACAGACTATGCAGGTGACAAATCTCATTTGAGGCTCTCTCAGCTACCGCTCGTTGGACACAAAGTCCAACCAGCAATAGCCAATGATTCTCCGAAGAGACCTGGTACCAAAGGAATTAAGTCTCCATCTCAGATCCTTGGTAAAAGTCCAAGTGTCACATCCGTAAGGCAAGACTGGAAGCACCAAGGACCTGAAGACTCGGACTTTCGTCCTCCCGTACAGGTACCGACAGCGCCACACCCCGTGATCCAGAGAATCCCTGATTCCCCAGGCCCGACCCAGACGTATGTTGACTTCTGGCTCACGGCCAGCAGAGACTTAGATATCACTGCCAAGGTAAGTGAATCTCTCTGTGACCTCAACATCCTCACCGCAAACAGGTACAGGCAAGATAGCAGCATCCAAGATGTCATTGAAATCCTGGATCTTAGTTTTGATCCAGGAAACCCGTAATCCCAGCTGCTCAGACTCCTCATTCAGCACCTCGAGGGCCCCCAAAAGAATATCTAAAGTCTCTGCAAAGATGCAAAATCAAGGTTAGAGATATTCACATTCCCAAATGATGCACCACAGCTTGATCTCTCCACCATCCTCCCCAGATTCCAGTCCATACAAGTGCTGAAAAGTGTGGGGGCCAGTGCACACCCCTGACAAACTCCAGTAACAACTGGAAATAAGTCAGAGATGGTATCACCACATCTCACAGCACTCTCAGTACCAAAGTAGAGTTCAGACATCAGATCGATCATTTTGGTGGCACCCCACGAAGACCAAGAATCCTCCAGAGGGCATCCCGATTCACTGAATCGAACGCTTTACAGAGATCAACATAAGCTGCAAGCAGCCCCTGCCGAAACTCTCGTCTGCGTTCGGTGAGGACCCGAAGAGCAAGGATACGGTCAATCGTTGACCTCTTTGGTGTAAAGCCTGACTGCTCTGGACGCTGGTGCTCAAGCAGATGGTGGCGAACCCTATCAAGAATTATCCGAGTAAAGACCTTGCCTGGCATCCCTCAGTAGTTGTTGCAGTCTTGGCGATCACCCTTCCCTTTCCAGAGAGGGACAACAACAAGGCCCCTCTTCCAGTCAGTTCGGATGATGCCTGTGTTTCAGGCAGAGCACATAACAGCATGCAACATCACAAGTGCAGCCTTTCCACCAGCCTTGAGAATTTCAGCATGGATGGCACAGATCCCAGGAGCTTTACCTCATTTCAACTGGTTCACCGCAGTCTGTGTTTCCACAAATGAATGTGGACCACAGTTGATTGGAGGGTCAGCAATAGGGATAGTAACGCACCTGACATCCAACTCGACAGCTGGTGGATCAGCCTGGTATAACCGCTCAAAGTAACCGGCCCAGCTGGCCTTCACATCAGACTCCTCTGTGAAGAGCCCACCACCCTCCGCTCAAACTGCAGTACACCGAGGGACGGGCTTGGATGAACGCAATGCGCGAATTCCCCTGTAAGCAGGATGAGAATCACCTGACCACAGGTGATGCTCTACCCCCTCACAGATTCCTCGCACATAGGCCTCCTTGTCCACCCTGAGTGCACGCACAGTTTTACGCCTCAGCTCCCTGAACAGCTCAGGTGCAACCTCAATTTTTATCCGACTGACTTGATATTTGAACAGGATTTGCAAATCACGTCAATGAGTTTTACCACCAAATAGTTTTGAGGTCAAAACGTCAACATAAGCCTAATTTCTAAAATTGAGAAATGCGACCAAACACTGTGTGTGTGTGTGTGTGTGTGTGTGTGTGTGTGTGTGTGTGTGTGTGTGTGTGTGTGTGTGTGTGTGTGTGTGTGTGTGTGTGTGTGTGTGTGTGTGTGTGTGTGTGTGTGTGTGTGTGTGTGTGTGTGTGTGTGTGTGTGTGTGTGACCCGTGAACACGTTGGGTTCCCATTGTGGCAGTGCTTGATGAAATAATCATTAAAAAAAAAAGAAACAAGATGGCTCCACCTTACAATACTGCTGAGGTTGTTTCCATTGATCAAATTCTTCCAAAGAGTACTTGACTGAATCGGGAATTGATTTTTTAATATTTTTTTTTCGTTTCCCGATTTTTATGAAACTTGATACTGCACAGCGAAGGCGATTGGTGAGTAAGGTGGCCCTAAAAATTTTGGGCTATCGTATACCGTTTTGGCTTTATTTTGGGAACATACATACATACATACATACATACATACATACATACAAGATGAGAGTTTTAGTAATATAGATATGTATATCTAATATAGTTATGGATTACAAAATCGCAACCGACTAATGCACACAACATCCAGGTCCTCAGACAGTTATTTCCATAAATGCATGTTCAGAATAGACCCATCCCCTTGTCTGGTGGGATTCTGACTCTTTGATGCGTTGGAGAAGGGTGTTGAACAGATTCCCTTTTTCTTGTGGGATAAACTTTTTTCCTCTTTACGACACGTTCATGACGAGTAATTTTCCGCCAGTTTTCATTTCTGCATGAGCGATATTCACCGTTCATGTACGAGAGAAATAGCCGTTAGCACAACGGAGACTCATTCTACCCCTTTCATTCAAGACACATTGACTTGGAAATAGACAATTTATTTACACTTTAGACGTACAGGACATTTTATTAAACACACTATAAGCTTTTTCTCGACAGTTAATTTTTCCGGTCAGACATGGCTGTGAATCATTTACTCTCAGGCATCCACCTTTTTCAATCGACGTTCAACACCTGGTTCAGCAGATCTGTGGGCGCTGGCTGGCTCTTGTTCGTGTCGGGCTGAACAGAGAGGTGGTAATTGCCCGTTGATGTTTTGTGAGCGCTTCACGTTTTGGCTTGGTTGTTCTGGTAAATGGTTGCTTTCTGGCGTTCATCCAGAGCCCTGAACATGGCATTGTAAGCCGTGTATGTGATGAGGACGAAATGATGATTTTGATGAAGATCCAGATCTGGATCCGTGAATTTTAAAAAAAAGTACTTCTTCCCCATTGAGTGACAGGGCTAAAACGATATTTATAAAATAAATTATGGATGGATTCGGATGAACCTTGTTGGAAAATAAGAACAAGCGGATTATATTTTAGTTCAGGTCCAAATCCAGATCTCTGCTGATGTCATATTGCCATGGCAATGAGTATATTGTGCTCTTAGCTCCTCGACACATTGGTCTACTGGAGGATTATGGATTTTGTTCTCGATGCTGACCCTTTCAACACGAGGTCACGCGGTTTGGAGACATTGGTGAGATCATTTGTCTGAAGCACCTCAGAAGCTAGAGAAGGTTCTTTCAACCTTCGACTCTGACTCTGCAACTGGACCGGACGGCATCAGCTCAAGTGTCCTCAAAACCTGCTCTGCTGCTCTTTCACATCCTCTCTCTGTCATTTTCACCCCGTCGTCTTACATCTGCTTCAAAATTCGCCAACGTCACTGCACTACATACAAAAAATAAGGGCAATACCCCTGGGCGCTCACCTGGTAGCTGCTGGATAAGATAACCAGGGAACCACTGGTAGGTGTGGATGACCCACAAAATATGTAACGGAGAAGAAAGTAAATACCGATGCATTTTTTTTTAATGCCATGAACAAACTTTGGTCCATCTGGGTGATGAAGGTTGTGGTCAAGTTTCATCAGAATTGCATGTGTAGTTTTTGAGAAGAGAGAAAATACCAATTTGGGGGACAACCGCACATGAAGGCCCCTTTAGGGTCCGATGTCCGATATACATATTTATTTTTAATAAACCCTGAACAAACTTTAGTAAATCATGGTGATGAAGGTTGAGGTGAAATTTCATCAAAATCATATGTGTAGTTTACGAGAAGTTGCAAGTGTTTTTTTTGTGGATGGACGACACGCCATCTTATAAGCTCTCTGGAACTACGTTCCAGGTGAGATAAAAAGGACCGAAAACTGATCCCCTTAACCACAGATCTATCAGCTTATGTCCAAGCATCAGTAACGTCAAGGAATTCATCATCACAGTTGATATGAAATCATTCCTTTCCTCAAACAACCTCATCTCAGACCAGATCACTCCACCTTAGAACATGCTGTTTCGACTCACCTAACAATGGATGGAGGCCCTCAATGTCAGACATGAGATCAGAGCCGTCACTCTGGACATTGTCCCATGCTATTGATGCAGTCTGGCATCCTCCATGCTGTGGAAACCAAGTCCTTCGAAATGATTGGAATGTCCCACGATGAAGCTGAGTTGATGGGTCTACAGCTTCACCGTCACAGACAGGTCGGTGGTCTCTCTGTATTCTACGCCTCCTTTCTGGTCTTGCACCCTCTGCTCTTCCCCTGCTTTATCTCCCCCAGGTATCTGCTGGGCACACCCTGTCCCCACCATCAACCCCCTTCTGGTGAAATGACCTAAATCCAGGATCATTGCTCACCTCCACACATTCGTTCCTGTGGAATCAATTTCCACATCTTCTTCAATCTCATTCTTCCCTCCAGGTCTTCAATACAGCTGTTCACCACCATCTCAGATCGTCCCCAACCCAAAACCATGATCTTTTCTACATTTATTAATCCCACCAAAATCCATCCTCCTAATTTCCCAGTTTTCCCTCCTTGTCCACCCCTTGTATCCATGCGTGTTTTCCGTTATGTCCTGATCTGTTCACCGTACTCACTCTTCCATGAGCCTCGACGATGTAGCCAAAAATAAGTGATTCGGACATGATCATTGCAGGTGTTCCACGCCTGCTTCTTTTCGCGGTCTTTTCTCTCAAACTCCACAACAAAGAGAACTACTCAACAAATGGGAAAGAGACCAAGACCGTTTTCCATTGACCTCATTAGGAAGTGAATAAAGAAAACTTAGTTTGACATAAACACCAAAATGGTCTCCAAGCCTACTGATGGAGAGAAAATGAAGCGACTGAAGAGTGCAGAGCGCAGTGAAACCACAGATATGGATGTTACTAAGGAATACTGCAGGGGGCGACTTTCATGTTAGTGGATCCTCAAGAGGAGCTGCTCTGCCTCACCGCAAAGCGGTTGGTCAGGGACGGCGGTTCCGCAGGTGAAAAAACATCTACTTTTGTGGGTGTTGGGGCTTTCTTGATCAACAGCTCATTGCGATCTTAAAATCCAAGGGAAGGAAGGTTACATTTTATTTCGAATATTCAGGAAATTTCGAAGGAGCAAAGTTCGCATCGGGAGGCGTATCCTGGAGCCTCAACCTTGGCTGATGGGAAGCCACTGCCTCGTGTGCTCCACCCTTCTATCGCCCCACTCCTCGCACACGCCGCCCCGTCTTCTGCATCACTCTTTCTCCGGTCGCACCTCTGGATCCGTTCAGATTCCACAAGCGCTGTCGCGCGCGGTTTCGAGTCGAGATTTTAAACTTCCACTTTGATCTCTCCCAACCAAGAGTTCTGTCACACCTTTGCTTTACTCACCTCATTCTGCCCATCATTGTGTTCTCTCTGGCTCAGTTCTCCACTCTGCTTGTCTCGAAATCGTTTTGTTTCAACGACTCTGTCCTGATATCTGTTTGTCTGTCTGTCTGTCTGTCTGTGAGTCGATGCCCCTGCTCGGTGCTACCAAGGCCCGCCATGACCCAGTTGAAGACGCGAGTCGGTGACCCCTCGTGCTGCGAGCGCTGAACCCCAGGCACCTCTGCGGGTATCAAGTTGTCTCCCTGTCGGTCTCTCTGAAATGGCTTCCCAGGTTGTCTGTGGACTCCTATTTAGACTCCTGATACCCCTTTGCCTCATAACAGGTGAGAATGGCGGTGCGTCCTGCCTGCATGCACGCGGATCACTCGGGGGCACAATTAACGGTTGGTCTGTCGCAAGAAGACCCCGCGGTTCGAGTCCGTGGTCTAACCTTGCCAGGGTCGCGAAAACTTCCCAGGGTCGCAAAAACTTCCCAGGGTCACCCAGGGTCGCCAGTGTCCCAGTGAGTTCACCTTTTCACCGCCCTGGTTCTCACGGCCCGTCGTCCGGCTAGTTTACAATGAAGTTAGCTCGTTAACATGGCCAGTGCAACACACCTGTACGCACCGTCCGGCGAAGGACGAAGGACCGAGGACGCATTCCGAGCGGAGCACCCACGATGCCTCCTCGAACAGGACGCGTGTAGAGCGGAGATCATCGTGCTCCAGGCTCTCTATACACGGTCTATCGTCCTCAACATGCATGTTTAACAAGAACAGTACGTATTATGGAGAAATATTCATTACTGAGAGGTTCCAGAAAGTTGAACTTCACTGGTTGGTGTCACGTGGAACGGGTTAAACTAACACCTTTGGCTCTGACAGGTACGAGGGATGTTCATGAGTCTATGAAACACTTACTGTCCTCGATCTAACAAACGTCACCACGAAACCTCCGACATCCCACAATATACATATAAACATTTACATGCACATATACAGATACATATTTTTTATACAGGTAATCAGAGGTGAGAGAGAGAGAGACACAGAGACAGAGACATAGACATAGACATAGACATAGACATGGAGATAGAGATGTTATTCATGTTTCTTGGTCTCCTCGGTTAATTCGGATCATCCTTTGTTTAAATAAATAAATAAATAAACTCATTCATTCTTCAAATGGAAATGTATCAGAAAATGAAGAAATGACGAGTGAATGAACAATGTCACCCATAGAATTATTACAACACATTTGTGATGGACGTTTTAAGTGCTGGTGGGTTTGTCTATCTGTAGATAGATCATGAGGTGTAAATGTACACGTGCTGGTGGGTTTTTCTCACTCTCGATTGACCATGAGGGGTAAATGTACACGTGCTGGTGGGTTTTTCTCACTCTAGATAGACCATGAGGTGTAAATGTGCACGTGCTGGTGGGTTTTTCTTACTCTAGATAGACCAGGAGGTGTAAATGTACATGTGTTGGTGGGTTTTTCTCACTCTAGATAGACCATGAGGTGTAAATGTACATGTGTTGGTGGGTTTTTCTCACTCTAGATAGACCAGGAGGTGTAAATGTACATGTGTTGGTGGGTTTTTCTCACTCTAGATAGACCATGAGGTGTAAATGTGCACGTGCTGGAGGGTTTTTCTCACTCTAGATAGACCATGAGGTGTAAATGTGCACGTGCTGGTGGGTTTTTCTTACTCTAGAGAGACCATGAGGTGTAAATGTACATGTGTTGGTGGGTTTTTCTCACTCTAGATAGACCAGGAGGTGTAAATGTACATGTGTTGGTGGGTTTTTCTCACTCTAGATAGACCATGAGGTGTAAATGTGCACGTGCTGGAGGGTTTTTCTCACTCTAGATAGACCATGAGGTGTAAATGTGCACGTGCTGGTGGGTTTTTCTCACTCTAGATAGACCATGAGGTGTAAATGTACACGTGCTGGAGGGTTTTTCTCACTCTAGATAGATCATGAGGTGTAAATGTACATGTGCTGGTGGGTTTTTCTCACTCTAGATAGACCATGAGGTGTAAATGTACATGTGCTGGAGGGTTTTTCTCACTCTAGATAGATCATGAGGTGTAAATGTACATGTGTTGGTGGGTTTTTCTCACTCTAGATAGACCATGAGGTGTAAATGTGCACGTGCTGGTGGGTTTTTCTCACTCTAGATAGACCATGAGGTGTAAATGTGCACGTGCTGGTGGGTTTTTCTCACTCTAGATAGACCATGAGGTGTAAATGTGCACGTGTTGGTGGGTTTTTCTCACTCTAGATAGACCAGGAGGTGTAAATGTACATGTGTTGGTGGGTTTTTCTCACTCTAGATAGACCATGAGGTGTAAATGTACACGTGCTGGAGGGTTTTTCTCACTCTAGATAGATCATGAGGTGTAAATGTACATGTGCTGGTGGGTTTTTCTCACTCTAGATAGACCATGAGGTGTAAATGTACATGTGCTGGAGGGTTTTTCTCACTCTAGATAGATCATGAGGTGTAAATGTACATGTGTTGGTGGGTTTTTCTCACTCTAGATAGACCATGAGGTGTAAATGTGCACGTGCTGGTGGGTTTTTCTCACTCTAGATAGACCATGAGGTGTAAATGTGCACGTGCTGGTGGGTTTTTCTCACTCTAGATAGACCATGAGGTGTAAATGTGCACGTGTTGGTGGGTTTTTCTCACTCTAGATAGACCAGGAGGTGTAAATGTACATGTGTTGGTGGGTTTTTCTCACTCTAGATAGACCATGAGGTGTAAATGTGCACGTGCTGGAGGGTTTTTCTCACTCTAGATAGACCATGAGGTGTAAATGTGCACGTGCTGGTGGGTTTTTCTCACTCTAGATAGACCATGAGGTGTAAATGTACACGTGCTGGAGGGTTTTTCTCACTCTAGATAGATCATGAGGTGTAAATGTACATGTGCTGGTGGGTTTTTCTCACTCTAGATAGACCATGAGGTGTAAATGTACATGTGCTGGAGGGTTTTTCTCACTCTAGATAGATCATGAGGTGTAAATGTACATGTGTTGGTGGGTTTTTCTCACTCTAGATAGACCATGAGGTGTAAATGTGCACGTGCTGGTGGGTTTTTCTCACTCTAGATAGACCATGAGGTGTAAATGTACACGTGCTGGTGGGTTTTTCTTACTCTAGATAGACCATGAGGTGTAAATGTGCATGTGTTGGTGGGTTTTTCTCACTCTAGATAGACCAGGAGGTGTAAATGTACATGTGTTGGTGGGTTTTTCTCACTCTAGATAGACCAGGAGGTGTAAATGTGCACGTGCTGGTGGGTTTTTCTTACTCTAGATAGACCATGAGGTGTAAATGTACATGTGTTGGTGGGTTTTTCTCACTCTAGATAGACCAGGAGGTGTAAATGTACACGTGCTGGTGGGTTTTTCTCACTCTAGATAGACCATGAGGTGTAAATGTACACGTGTTGGTGGGTTTTTCTCACTCTCGATTGACCATGAGGGGTAATTGTACATGTGCTGGAGGGTTTTTCTCACTCTAGATAGACCAGGAGGTGTAAATGTGCACGTGCTGGTGGGTTTTTCTTACTCTAGATAGACCATGAGGTGTAAATGTGCACGTGCTGGTGGGTTTTTCTCACTCTAGATAGACCAGGAGGTGTAAATGTGCACGTGCTGGTGGGTTTTTCTTACTCTAGATAGACCATGAGGTGTAAATGTACACGTGCTGGTGGGTTTTTCTCACTCTCGATTGACCATGAGGTGTAAATGTGCACGTGCTGGTGGGTTTTTCTCACTCTAGATAGACCATGAGGTGTAAATGTGCACGTGCTGGTGGGTTTTTCTCACTCTCGATTGACCATGAGGTGTAAATGTGCACGTGCTGGTGGGTTTTTCTCACTCTCGATTGACCATGAGGTGTAAATGTACACGTGCTGGAGGGTTTTTCTCACTCTAGATAGACCATGAGGTGTAAATGTACATGTGCTGGTGGGTTTTTCTCACTCTCGATTGACCATGAGGGGTAAATGTACACGTGCTGGTGGGTTTTTCTCACTCTAGATAGACCATGAGGGGTAAATGTACACGTGCTGGAGGGTTTTTCTTACTCTAGATAGACCATGAGGTGTAAATGTACACGTGCTGGTGGGTTTTTCTCACTCTAGATAGACCATGAGGTGTAAATGTACATGTGCTGGTGGATTTGTCTATCTCTAGAGAGAACATGAGGTTTAAATGTACATGTGCTGTTGGGTTTGTCTATCTCTAGAGAGAACATGAGGTTTAAATGTACATGTCTTGGTGGATTTGTCTATCTCTAGAGAGAACATGAGGTTTAAATGTACATGTCTTGGTGGATTTGTCTATCTCTAGAGAGAACATGAGGTTTAAATGTACATGTCTTGGTGGATTTGTCTATCTCTAGAGAGAACATGAGGTTTAAATGTACATGTCTTGGTGGATTTGTCTATCTCTAGAGAGAACATGAGGTTTAAATGTACATGTCTTGGTGGATTTGTCTATCTCTAGAGAGAACATGAGGTTTAAATGTACATGTGCTGGTGGATTTGTCTATCTCTAGAGAGACCATGAGCGGTAAATGTGTCCTAAACCCATTTTGTGGAATCCACTTTTTAAACGTCTTTCTCCCTTTTCCTGCCTCCCGCAGCTTGTCTCTTCAGATTTGATGCGTTCTCCTTTGTTTACCTCCTCTTTCTGCTCCTGGTTCCCTTGGTCCCTGAACCAACTCCACAGACTTTGCGTGGTAGGTGTTTCCGCTCGACCACTCATCGCGATCGTTCTCTGACTGCAATGATCGTCCGCATACTGTTTTTGTTTCGGAAACCACGTGTCAGGTCGACCGTTGTTATGTCAATCCTCAATCTGCTTTGATCAGCTTGGAGGAGGGGAGAGGTGGACGAGGAGATGGAGGAGATGTTGATGGGGGTTGCGGGTAGATGATGCTGTGGGCGATGGGGTGGTGGTGATGGAGGCTGGAAGGAGTGTGTCATGGGTTGATGCTTTATAACTTCATCAGCATGAAGGAAGGTTGAATAGTTCGAGAGGGTTCCAGAGGGTAAAGAAAAGGGCAAAAAAAAAAAAATGAGTGGAGGTCTTAACGTTGGGAGGTTACCCAAATCGTAGGTCGCTGGTTGATGAGTTGTTTAATGAATCTCAGGAAATGTATCACTTAATCATTCCTGATGAAAGAAGCAATATTCCGAGGTAACCCTGAACATGCTGTGTAACAAATTCTGTACATGCCAAACCTATGGATTGATGTTTCAGGTGACGTCAGAAGGCAGGTTTCAGGTACATGTTGAGGCAAAGTTTCTCCAATTGATGTGTGTGTATATATATATATATATATATATATATATATATATATATATATATATATATATATATATATATATATATATATATATATATATATATATATATATATATGATTGTAAGTGAACACGTTGTTTTAACAGAAGTTCGATAAAGTCGACAAACATGAAACATTCTCATTGTAGAAATTGTGACAAAATGTAAATATAAATATAAATGTAAATGCCTGGACTGCAGTTCAATTGTTTGTTTTGTTTCCATCATTGTTTCCAGAAATGGACATCCTTGTGAATAATTATGCTTTCGGAATCGATAAAAGCACAAACTAGAAGTTGAGTAATTTGTCGGTAGATGTTGTGGAATCCATGATGACCTTGAGAATGCGGTACTGACCGCTTGGACGAGATGCAAGCAGCACATCACCGCCGCCGCAAATACCTGCAGGTGCTTCATTGCTGAGATATTGTCAAAAGACTGCACACGTCGCTCGACTCGAACCGAACAAAGGCCGTGATTGAATGTCGCACCGATATCGATTTTAGGCCATTGTTTTCCGACTCGATAAACCAAGACTCTGCCACGGTTATCGCCACACGATCCTTAGTAACTCGGAAGATCGGGTCTTCTTATAAAACGGGCCCTGAGATCGGTGGCTGGGAGGCCTTGGCAAATGAAGGCCGACCAGATTGATGTGAGCAGCCTAATGCAGTCGGTGTGTGCCTCTCTTACTGGTTTTAAATCTTTAATACGTTTGCTCGGTGGGTGCTGGTCATTGTGGCAAAAACATAAAGATTTGTGAAAGTCTTTCAAGGAATCTGACCTTTCCTAGAAACAAGGATAATGCATAACAAGATAACAAGATCTTTATTTCTGAATTCTTATTTCCCATATATGTTGGTGAACGAGAGGGAGATTTTATATATATATATATATATATATATATATATATATATATATATATATATATATATATATATATATATATATATATATATATATGTGAAGGAGAGTGGGGTGACATGGGAGTGGAAGTGAGTGAGATGAGATGGGAGTGGAAGAGAGTGAGATGAGATGAGATGGGAGTGGAAGAGAGTGAGATGGGAGTGGAAGAGAGTGAGATGAGATGGGAGTGGAAGAGAGTGAGATGAGATGGGAGTGGAAGAGAGTGAGGTGAAATGAGATGAGATGGGAGTGGAAGAGAGTGAGGTGAGATGAGATGAGATGGGAGTGGAAGAGAGTGAGATGAGATGAGATGGGAGTGGAAGAGAGTGAGATGAGATGAGATGGGAGTGGAAGAGAGTGAGATGAGATGAGATGGGAGTGGAAGAGAGTGAGATGAGACGGGAGTGGAAGAGAGTGAGATGAGATGAGATGGGAGTGGAAGAGAGTGAGATGAGATGAGATGGGAGTGGAAGAGAGTGAGATGAGATGAGATGGGAGTGGAAGAGAGTGAGATGAGATGAGATGGGAGTGGAAGAGAGTGAGATGAGATGGGAGTGGAAGAGATGAGATGAGATGGGAGTGGAAGAGATGAGATGAGATGGGAGTGGAATAGAAGAGATGAGATGGGAGTGAAAGAGATGAGGTGGGAGTGAAAGAGAGTGAGATGAGATGAGATGAGATGGGAGTGAAAGAGAGTGATATGAGATGGGAGTGGGAGAGAGTGAGACGAGATGAGACGGCATTGGAACAGAGTGAGATGGGAGCGAGATGAGATGAGATTGGAGTATAAGAGAGTAAGATGAGATGAGATGGGAGTGAAAGAGAGCGAGATGAGATGGGAGTATAAGAGAGTAAGATGAGATGAGATGGGAGTGAAAGAGATGAGATGGGAGTGAAAGAGAGTGAGATGAGATGAGATGAGATGGGAGTGAAAGAGAGTGATATGAGATGGGAGTGGGAGAGAGTGAGATGAGATGAGACTGGAGTGGAAGAGACTGAGATGTGATGAGACGGGAGTGGAAGAGATGAGATGGGAGCGAGATGAGATGAGATGAGATTGGAGTATAAGAGAGTAAGATGAGATGAGATGGGAGTGAAAGAGAGCGAGATGAGATGGGAGTATAAGAGAGTAAGATGAGATGAGATGGGAGTGAAAGAGAGCGAGATGAGATGGGAGTATAAGAGAGTAAGATGAGATGAGATGGGAGTGGAAGAGATGAGATGGGAGTGAAAGAGAGCGAGATGAGATGGGAGTGAAAGAGAGAAGAGAAAGATTCGAGTCATCCAACAAAAGGAGATTCCACATGTCCATGGAGACGAGACTCTTGGAATACTATTGAAAAACTTCTCCGAACCACATTACCCGCAATAAGACAGACATGAGATAAAGAGGTGAAAGACGTTTCCTAAATCAAGGTGGTTTGCGGGAACATTTGGCCACTTGTGCTGATTGAGGCATTTGAAAGGATACACAGTTGAGAATGTCTTGTTTAATCCCTTTACCTGTTGAATTTCGATGAGTAAAATGTCTCGGTCATGGTGTTGGATCATGGAAGTGGAGAAGGGTCGTAACATAAAGGCACCTTATTTGAAAAATGGCACAAATGTACCTATCAATATTCTATCTAATAACATAGACATGTGATCTTTGGCAATACTTATTTCCAGTCGCACCTCGACGATGATTTGTGGGTCACTTTGCCATTTACTGCTGACAGTCCATCATTGGGGCTCTACTCACGCGATGATCATTTCACGTGATTATGGACCATGTGGACTACTGGATCCTCCGGATAAACCATCTGATGATATTTTTTTATAGTCATTTCACAATCTACTCTGAGAGTGGGGTGGGTACACTGTATATACCAAGGTTTTAATAAAAGCGAATGACTACTTCACAGGAGAACAACTTGGATGTGTAAAACATGGAAAACAATGAGAAGTTGATTCCAACTTTGAAAAATAAATAAATATCATGACGAGTTCAGGCTGCAGTTGTCTTGTCATATGAGTGTTTACATAAACTCTTTTATTAACTCAAACTCTAAATTAATAGTTTTTATTATCCTCCTCCAAACGCCGTAGATTCGACGTGGGAGATACATTTAGTTATCGGTGGATGGAGGTTCTTTTTTCACCACTGTTTGTCTGTCTCTGTCTGTCTGTCAGTGTCTGTGAGCAGGATATCTCAAAGTTGTGGACAGATTTTGTGGACATTTCCAAAGCATTCATTAAATGGTATTCTTTCTCCCAAAGATCGCTCAAATATGAATACCACATTTGGTGGCTGTGCGTGCGTGAACACGAGAAGGTGTTGCTTATAAAACTAGAAGGGCACTCGGTAGATGTCTATCTCTAGAGTAACATCAGAGTGCTGGTATGTTCCGAACCAGGAAGTAATTTTTTTTCTCTCTTCTCTTCTCTTTTTGTTTTTCCTTGCGATGACATTGCGAAAAGGCAAAATACGTTGGCGCTAATTGAATAATTGGCCATTAAAACCTAAATTGCGAATCATCGTAACTGTGATATACGAACTTCCGCGACACGCACCTACGGGCACACGAGAGTGAAGAAACGGCCTGTGTGGTTGTTGTTTGTTGCTCACGGTTGGAATATATATATATATATATATATATTTTTTTTTTTTTTTTACGGGCACGTACTGGTAGATAGAATAAGTAAAGAAGAGGAGAGTTCAGACTATTAATGAAGGTAGGGGTCTTTCACTCAAAGAGTAGTTACCTCCGCCACCAAAGGTGGACGGAGGTTTTGTTCTCACCCCTGTCTGTCTGTATGTCTGTGAGCAAGATATCTCAAAATATTATGGACAGATTCTGACGAATCTTCGTGGACAGGTTGGGTGTGTGACAAAGACGAATTGATTAGATTTTGGTGGAGATCTTGATGCGAGAATTATTTCAAGTGTTTCTTTACCATTGAGAGATTGGCGAAAAATCGATACGTAGCATGATATCTCAAAAATTGTTGATGGATGACGACGAAGCTAGGTGTAAGAGTTGGGTGAGTGACAAGGACAAGGTGATTATATTTTGGTTCAGGTCCGGATGCAGATCCAGCCTATCATTGAGATACAAAAGGTAACTGCTCAGCCTGGTCAAGGTATGTGCTCTACGTAGTGCCGTTCTCATTGATTCATGCATGGAATGGTTTCCTTGGAACATCTGTGTCAGGAGAAACAGTGAATGGGTTTGAAGTGGAGTTCTTGTCTTTTATCAGTTCTTGATTCAAAGTATTCTTAGAGCCTGCTGTTAGCTTAACTGTTCGGTGGCTTTGGATCCCAGGATCTTGAATTCAAGCCCCATCAGGCCGTTCATTTAACACCAGGCAACGTTGACTCAGCCTGTTGTCTTTCCGAGGTTGGCAAAATGAGTACCACTGTACTTGTCGTGGGCATTGCATCAGCGGCACAGTTGTGCCACCAGCCAATGTTGCAGCCAAGCAGCACTTGTGCTGTACACTGCACATTCTGTTCTTGCATATGGCAAATTAGGAGCTCCAGGTAGCTATCATTTCTTGGAGCACAGCTGCGCCACTGATGCTGTGCCCCTCCACCAGGATTCCGGTACTCATTTTGCCGACCTCAGAAGGATGACAGGCTGAGTCAACCCCACCTAGTGTTAATTCAGCAGCCAACAGGGCTCGAATGCAGGACCCTAGAACCCCAAGCCAGCCACCCTAGCCACTAGGCCAACACCAGGCTTGTGTGCTGCACACAGAGGACGAGGAGCGTTCTTCCTTTAAATTTGATATGTACTCGTACATTTGGTAATTTGTGAAAAGAGAATGTTAAGAAATTGGAGACTCGGTAAGATTGTCCAGTGTGTAGTATGGACCTAACGTACCCTCAATTTGCACCTTGTATGAGAAACGTGCTGTGTTGAAGGTTCACAGGATAACGTGGGACCAATCGCTCCCGCTTCATGGTTACTTTCGTTTTAATCATTCAGGTAACCGCCATCCTGCTCCAGGTACCTCGTGCTGTCGTTTTAGACTCTCATTTGTGGCGAATTCAATTCACACGTTTCATGCCAATATGAAAATGGTGTAATGCACCATGTTTGTTTGTTTTTTTTTTCCTCATTGAATTGCCAGTGGATGAAAAATTTCCATGTTTCATGTGGACAACAAAAAAAATCAGGTAAGGTAATGAAATGGATACGTACCTGGAAGCATTTAGGATCGAGGAATACTCGAATATTGGAGAAAATTTAGAGCATGGATAATCTCCATCAGTTGGCATCCATGGGGAGGAGAAAATGGCGCCATTGTTGTGACGTCGCTGGTACCCAGAGTATCCCGGGATGTGATGGCACTTCCCTCAAGCTCAGTGGCTGTGTTGTGTGTGTGTGTGTGTGTGTGTGTGTGTGTGTGTGTGTGTGTGTGTGTGTGTGTGTGTGTGTGTGTGTGTGTGTGTGTGTGTGTGTGTGTGTGTGTGTGTGTGTGTGTGTGTGTGTGTGTGTGTGTGTGTGTGTGAACTTCCATTGCGAGCCTTAGACCTTGTATAAAGAAATGTGTAGGCAGGACATGACAGGCCTAATGGCCGCCTCCTGCATAAGACCTCCGTGTGTCGAGGTCCTTGTTTATGATGTGGTGTTTTAATGTGAAATTCCATTATTTGGACTTTGATCCCATTTGATTGCTTATTTTATTTGTGTATTTTTTTTGGTGGTGAATGCAGCTTTATACTACAACTAGTAAAAGTACACGTCCACAGTGATGGGAAAAGTTTAAATTAATCCAACAGTTTAAAATTATTTCTTTGACTTTAAAAAAGTTAATTGTGTTGCACTCTTGGTTTCACTCGGAGCTAAAGCTTCGACCTACTTATACCGCCCACCGTGAAATGGTGGTGAAACATCGGGCGGCGGAGGTTCAGTTTGTTCAAAAAGAGTGAAAAATCTATCTATTTTAGGTTGTGTGTTACTCTATGATGAAGATCTGTATTAAAACTACTTGAATCCAGATGTTTTTGTTGATGTTAAAGATTGCTGGAAGGGACAATAAAGTGACTGACTACATTTAATCAAGAATGCTGAAATGAAAATGCAAGATAACCAATCAGTAAACAGGAGACAGACAAACACACAGAGTGACACCATGGTTCACAATATAAACACAATATATGATGTTACTGTCACCTTCGTATTCACAGAAAAATATCAAGATGACACAATGTAACGCAGTGTATGATTAATGACATTGCATTCAGTCATTCATCGTACACCGCGGTATATTGTGCCATCTTGATATTTCTGTGAATATGAAAGTGACAGTAACATCATATATTGCGACAAATCTCACATTCTCACTATGTCTCTCAGAAAGGACCATTTGGAACCCCCCCCCATGTTCTTTCAAGCTTCTGGGTCTCACTATCTGCCAGGATCTTTCCTGGGAAAGCCACATTTACAACCTGGCCTCCAAAGCCAGTCACCGACTGGGAATCCTCCGTCGTGTAAAGTCCTTCCTCGGCCCACCTGAGCTCCTGACCACTTACAAAGCTTTCATCCGCAGCCTGATGGGGTGCTGCTCTCCCCTATGGGCTGGTGCTCCTGCCTCCCACCTTTCTTAGCTTCACGCTGTGGAAACCAAGGCATTTAGGATCATTGGCTTCTCCCGCAATGAGGCTGAGTCTTTGGGCCTCTCACTCTCTCACCGCAGGCAGGTCGGTGGTCTTTCTGTCTTCTACCGTCTCCTCTCCAGTCTTGCCCCCCACCCTCAACTCTCTCTGTTATATGTCCCCTCCATATTTCCGCAGGGCGCTCAAGGTCCGCCAACAACCCCCTTCTGGTAAAACTACCAAAATCACGAATCACTTCTCACCTTCACTCTTTCATTCTTCTTTTCCCCCACATTTCGAATAAACTTCCACACTCTCTTCAATCCCATTCTTCCTTCCAGACCTTCAAAACAGCTGTTCATCACCATCTCTTATCGTCCCCCATCCAATACCTTAATCTTTTCTACCCCCGTTAATCCATCCCAAACCCACCTCCTTCAAATTCCCTGCTTTCCTTCCTGAAAGTCCATGTCATGTTCATCTTGTATACCCCGTGTTCCCCACCCCATCCCTCTCCCTTTCACAGATCTCCTGATGTCTCTGTTCCCCACTGTTTTGTCCTTCCCGCTCCCGCCCCTCTTGTCTCATGCCCCCCTTGTTGTTCATTGTGTTAGCTCTCATATGAGCCTCGACAAGGTATACAAAAAAAGTGTGTATAAAGAACAGTTCAAGAGTGACTTGCAATTTTCACATCTCAGTGATGATGCTAAGTTGTGTAACGACGGTAACCAGCATTTCCGAATTGGAGGGAATTTGAACAGGAATCCACCGGGAGAGAAATTATTCCACAAAAGGGAATCTGTGGCAGCTCTAAATACCGTGAACATCCCTGTATTACAGCTTCGGATCACCATCCCTTCCTTTTGAGTTGAAGTATAAGAGGCCGAAAACGGGATTTCACGAGGAACTACTCCCATCGCAGTCCCTGGTGGTAAATTTTGGGCACCACGGAAACATCGCCCTGCTTGTCACGCAAACGACAGCACCGCTCGTGTAAAAGTCTTGGGCTGCGTGTGGAGCATGCCCAAGTTCGAGGAGATAATACATCCACCTGTCAGAATCCTGATCAAATACCTCGAGAAATCTCTCGCTGAAAAATTATCATCGGATCCACGTTAGAATGTCTACAAGAAATGGTCATTGAGTGGTCATAAAGATCTCGTGGACCTCTTTGGTTGTCCTTCGATTAATTTGTGCTCTCTGGAGGTGTATTGAATTGTAATTTGTTCGAAGATCAATATTTTCTCCTCATGCCCAAAATATAATATTGAGTGATGGAATGAAAGTATTGATGGTGAAATGTGTGAAGGTCGAACATCGACTTCAACAGTTCCTCTTGAGATTTGCACTATGGAACCCAAATCTATTCACTCCAGGTCCTCATCTTGAGAGTCCACGTGAGAACTTTTGGAAACAAATGGGTTTTCACAGAAATTCAGGCTCGTATATACTTTTGGGTCTGTCGACTTAAAAACACAAAACAGCTGTTGTTTTTGTTTTTTTGTGTTGTTTAAGATGTTTGGAAGTCAAGTTTGGAATCTTTCTAGGATTTGAGTGGGCTCCGGCATTATATGCCATTTTCCATCATTATATCACGAGTCAATGTTTGGCTCCGCAAAAACAGAAACCGGAGAGGTTTCACAAGGGAAGAACGTGTAATCTGACATATTCTTCTTGAAGTGTAACTTTGAAGTTGAAGCTTTAAAATGCTGTGTTGAACAGCGCCCCCACCCTTTCCCCCAGGGATTGTGTGTTCTTGTTAACCCTGGAGAGATCTTTGTCTTTGTCTCTGTCTCTGTCAAAACTTAAATGATGGCATCGTACCCAACTGAGAACTTAGTCTGTCTTAATGTTTTAATTTTTATTTCATTGTCTCGATCTTAGGTCAATGTACAGGTCATGGACAAAACATGGAAACACCGATGTAAAGTCAACTTCATAGGGCGTTGGGCCACCATGTGTGGCCAGTACGGCCTGTATGCGCCGTGGCATAGAGTCCACCAGCGTGTGGAATTCTGCAGGAGGGATTCAGCACTATTCTTCCATGAGAAAGTCAGTCGACTCGCACCTGGTTGATAGTCGGTGGAAAACGCTGTCTCAGGTGCCGTTCCAAAACATCCCATATACAGTATGCTCGATCGGGTTCAGATCTGATGACTGAGAAGGCCATGACATGGATAACACCAGTGTGATGCTCATCAAATCATTGGGCAACCACACGTGCTCTGTCGATGGGGGGAATTGGGGGAGGGGGGGGTCTTATACATGATCCAAAGCATGCTGGGATGTATTTCCTTAATTAACACAAGGGCCACACCTGTGTGGAAGCCGTTGCTTGGTGTCCCTCATTTACCCAGGTGTTTCCAATTGTTTTTGTTTTTTTTTGTCCTCTACCTGTAGGTTGTGGACCTGTCGATTGGAGGTGTTCTGGTAATTAAGGGTTCAACGATCTGGGTGGCCCTTGACTTGAACTAGAGTACTAGACAGTTATACTGAAGGAATTCTTCATTCCTATCTTTTTCTCTCTTGCGTGTTTATCTCAATGTCCGGGGCTCGGTGCTCGTGCACGGCACGCTCTCCTGTCAGGTGTCGAAGCGAAGGTATCCCGACCATTTACGTTGCGTTTTACGGTTTCATTTTTACCTCCGCTACCGAAGGTGAAGTCGGTTATCTTTTCACCACCTCTGTCTGTTTGCATGCAGGATATCTTAAAAAGTTGTGGATGGATTCGGATGAAACTTGGTGGATACATTGTGTGTGTGTGACAAGGAAGAATTGACTCAATTTTTGGTGAAGATCTGAATCACGAATCTGGATACAAAAGTTATTTAATTTTAAAAGTGATTCTACACCATTGAGTGATCAGGCCAAAACCGATATAGTACTGTATAGTATATTTCAAAAATGTATTGGGCCCGATAGGTTCTCGTGGATCAGGTATTACGTGGCGGAGGTATGCGCTCTACCGAGTGCCCTTCCGGTTATTCCTGTTTTGCCGTTTGTGTTTTCCATCAATATTTCTGTCCCAAACCACATCTTGCTCTGTTGAATCGTTCAGCTTGTCTCCCGAGTTATAAAGTTAGGCCTCCCTGTGATAGTTGAGTGTGCTTCCCTTTTGTTTTTTCCTCAATGAAGTCCTTTCCTCTTCTCTCGCTGTCAAGGCCGGAGGACCCCAAGGCGGTGTTCCAGGCCCCATATTATTCCGAATCTTCATCAATGATCTCACTGACTCTGAAAAAAAATCTTCTTTATGTATTTGCTGATGACTCCACTCTCTGCTGTGACGTATCTTTATCCTTCTAACGGATAGGCAGCAACCTATTCCCTCTCCTCAGACCTTGACAAAATCACAAATTGGTCAAACACTTGGAATATGTCTTTCAATCCTGAGAAATCCCACACTTGCACCGTCTCTCTCCGAAAGGACTGTACCACAAACCCTCTCATCTACTTTCTCAACAACCCTCCTAAAGAGGTTCAGTCACTCAAACTCTCTCGTGTGTCACTCTCAGCCATGATTTCTCTTCGGCAAGCCACATTTCGGAGTTGGCCTCCAGAGCCAGACGCTGACTCGGCATCCTCGGTCGTACGAAGTCCTTTCTTGGCACACCGGAGCTCCGCTCCACCTCTGAGGCTTTCATCCGCACATTGATGGAGTCATACTTTCCCCTCTGGGCTGGTTCCCTGCCTCACATGTCGTTCAGCTTGACGCCGTGGAAACCAAGGCCTTCAAGATCATTGGAATCTCTCGTGATGAAGCTGTGGCTCTGGGCCTATCACTTCATCATCGTCGACAGGTCCGGTGGTCTCTCTGTCTTCTTCGGCCTCATTTCTGGTTTTGCACCTTCTGCCCTATCCGTGCTTTGTCGCCCTCCCAGGTATCAGCCGTTCACCACCTTCTCAAGTCGCCCCCTCCCCCCAATCCAAAATCATGATCTCTTCTCCATCTGTTAAACTACCCCCCCACCCCTTCCAAAATTTTTGCTTGTATATCCATATTGTCCACCCATTGCATTCTCCCTTACCCCTCATTGTTACTTGCATCCCTTGTTTGTCTGTCACCGTCTACCTTCTCACTCCACCCTGTTGTTGGTGTTTCCCCTTTCTCCTGCTGTTCCATTTTGCTCTGTTGTTTCCTGATATGTTCTGTATCCTTGCTCTTCCATGAGCCGAAGCCATGTATAAAAATAAATAAATAACCTGTGACTATTCTCGTGCTTATGCAAATTTTATTGTTGCAGATCTCTCTATATATTCTTATATTTTGTTCATTTCTTCATGTTACATTCTATCGATAGAGACATGATAAATCACTACATCTCAACTACAGTCTCTCCCAAAGTAATATTGTATCACTCGTCTCTCCACAGAGGTTGATGGAGTGTTTTTGATCTGTGTGTGTGTCCCTGAAATGTGAGCTTGAGCTAACGGTGTGTTAAGTGAGCCAGCAAGAAGAAAGCCAGGGAACAAACACAAAGCCCTGTGGGCATTTACCTTCTTGGCACAACGATGCAGCGTCTGATTGGTGACACCTGTCAAGCATCTCGGGCTGCAGGATCCTGCAGGAAAAGCTACAGAGCTAGGCTAGCCCTCTCGATGAGGTCAAACAGCAAAAAATGTCCAGCAATGCAATTATCGTGAGCCCTCTTTGATGATGGTTTAGAAGCGAAGGGAAACAGATCTTTCAAAGTTCAAACCATAAGACAAGATTGTGTGGCTACACCACGATTTGTTATATGCATAACAAAAAAAATCAAAAACTGTTGGTTCTGTCAACAACACCACAACCTAAATTCCAGAAGAACAAAAAGGTAAACCGGAAAGCATCTGAAAATCCAAACCCCGTCTGCTTTGTATTCAGTCTTCTTTTTCTTTTGCATGCTGATCGGTGCCTGGTGTTGGCTTAGTGGTTAGGGGTGGTGGGGTTTGGATCCTAGGATCCTGAGTTCAAATCCCGCTCAGCTGTTGAATTAATACCAGGTGGGGTTGACTCTTCCGAGGTCGGCAAAATGAGTGCCAGCTTGCTGGTATACTGTGTCGGGGTGGCAACCCGTCCAGGATTATGTCCAATACCCATGGAGACTGCTGAGACAGCACCAACGTGCTGCACGAAGTATGGTCCCAATCTCCTCTCCTCCTCATGAACGGTACCTTTGACCTTTTAACAAAATAATTAATTCGTCTTCTCAATATCGTCATAATAAAGCTTTGTTGAAAAATTTATGACAAAAACTCAAATGGTAAAATTATGGCCGGGACAGACACACACACACACACACACACACACACACACACACACACACACACACACACACACACACACACACACACACACACACACACACACACGATTGTAAAGTGGGGGATAGGCGAATAAATGCATTGTTGGAGTAAAGGGGTGATATGATGGGGATAATCTTTTATTGCCAAGTGTATTCGGTTCACGATACATGGAAGACCATATGGAAAAGGGGAAAGGTTTGCGAACCAACTAGAATAATCCAAAGGAGATCTTCAAACCTGGAGACAGTGCCATTGTAGAACATTACCATGGATGCACCTCAAAGACACAAATAATCGATAATAACAGACTAAATAACCAGATAACAATCAGCTCCAGACCAGAGAGAAATGAACCCACAAACTGAACACACAAATGAGGACATGGGATAGAACGGTCTGTGTCTGTCTGTGTGTGTGTCTGGATAAAAAAATGGAGGGAATCAACAGGATGTTTGAGGTTTGCGAACTGCTGTGGGAAGCAAGGAGAAGCTGATGTTTCAGGCATTAGCTCTAAATCAGAGCAAACTGGAGAGATGGGATAGCATTGAGGGTTGATATTGGGTGGGAGTAACTTAGAGCTGCATGTGTCAGAGCAGGGTCAAGGATCAGGAGGTATGTGGGAGTGAGAATGGTTTTGACAGGGAGGGTCAGGGTTGATGGGTGAAAAGTGAAGGACACTGGTACCTGAGGAAAAGTGAACATAACTGCGAAAAAAAAAAAATAATAAAAAGGTGAAAGAATAAGATCATTATAAATCAACTGGAGTAACTTAAAAAAGTGAAGTGATAATAACAAGAGCGAGAATTACTTTGCAATACACGTCCCCTACTGTCCCAATGAATGGTCGGGAGATCAAAATTTGAATTTAACGCATGCTCGAGCCGATACTGGAACCAAGATTAAGAAGAAGAAACTTTCTGATGCACCGTGTTTGAGTCTATTTGGCAAAATAAAAGGAAAAGCAATTTTCATTCACTGATATCTTTTGTGGACGAGAAACCAACGAAGACAACTAGGACAAGTCTGGAGACTGCGATGGTTCATGAGCAATGTACACAATTCGCCTTTTTATTTTTTTTATTTTTTGACCTTCGATGGGACGCCACGGGCAAACTGGCGCGAATCGGGAAAAACGTAAATGATGAAAGTTTTAGCACTCGAAGAGCACTACTTGCATACAAACTTTCATTCAAAACAGTTGAAAACTATAGGAGCTCGATGCCCAATTTATTGATTTTTTTTGACATTTTCTAAGTTTGTGACCTTGTGACCTTGGCCTTGGGATGAAAATGAAAAATCAAGCTCTGTGGGGCTATGCAGGTGCCATTGGGCTAACCAAACACCGAAACCCCTGCCAGATTCGACAAACCCCCTCGGAGAAGATGTAACTTGAAACCGGCTACCCACTAAGAATACATGTTTTTTTTGGGCGCGGCTCCACCCATAATGGGTGCAGCACACCCTTTCTCCAGAAAACACAACCAGATCATGATACAAACCTCGCACCCCTAATTTTATCAAGATCGGATCAAAACCCACGGAGCTATGCTCGGGACACACACACACACACACACACACACACCCATAACGAATATAGTGGTCACTTACTGACTCGTGAACCAATTACTGACTCGTGAACCAATAACAAATCGTAGATATAAATTGGTTTACTTTTTTTCGCACGCTTGAGCCAGTACCGGAACCCAAATGAAGAATAAGAAACACTACCCCACCGTGTTTCGTTCTTTTCTAGGATTTGCCGATTTCATATTAAAAATAACCCCATGTACATACATGAAGCAAAAACGTGTACCGCTTATGTGCATGTATAATACATTGTGGTTATATACCTGGTATTATTCAAATTGCACTGGACCATGGACTAACACCTAGGCATAAGGCCTGAGGCCTGCCCATCTGTGCTGCTTCATGCAATGGTGGCACATGATTTTATTGGGGTGGAGTCAGGCCAGCTGTAAAGTGAGGGAAACTTGTGTGCCATCATGTACTGTGCTTGTGCCAAGTTTGACAAAATCAGACCTTGCATGTCTGAGAAATGGTTGGGGACACATGTAAGTAACAAAATGGCCACCAGTCGGCCATCTTGGATCTGTTCTCGAATAAAAACTGATGAGCGTATGTTAGCTCTCGTTCTTTATCTGTGTGCCAAGTTTAAACAACATCGGCGAGTGCATGTCCGAGAAATAGTTGAAGACGTGTTCAACATAATGATTCTCTTACAACTAAAATGGCTGCCAGTCTACCAGTCGCTCATCTTTGATCAAGTCGTAAAATAAATTTAGGTGAACGTGCAGGCCATTGTGGGCTGTGTCTGTGCCAAGTTTGAACAAAATCGGACCACGCGTGTCTGAGAAATGGTTTCATGTGGCCGGCGACACTTGCTGACAGGTCATGCAAGCAGTGCTGTGATGGGACTCGATCTGTGCACTGCTGACTAATCAAGTTAAGGGGTTCGATTCAGTTATATGAATGAGCTTAAAATGGTCACAAATAAATTATTCGCAGGATGTTGTCCTGATGAGCCCACAATAAGGGTGAAATCGAGATAGACATCTCCGCTTTCGTCTATTTGTGACCACAAGCTATAATATAAGTCTGCATCTGTATGGTCAAAGGCTTGACCATAAGGATGCCTCCTAGTTTGGAGGTGATGTGTTGGTGATGACATCATAGTGTCATCGAGTCAGTGTGCTTCTTCAGTTGAATATGCACATATACACAGCGCCTATAACCCCGGTTAAAATAGGTGTACCGTATCCCTGTGTCGTAAGAGGCGACCAGGGTTGCGTCAGGAAGGGCATCCGGCGTAAAACGTGCCAAATCACTATGCGGATCATACGGATGATCCGCTGTGGCGACCCCTAACGGGAGCAGCCCAAAGAAGAAGACAGTGCCTATAGAAAGTCGATACCCTCTTTCAAAAATTTCACCATTTGTTGCCTTAGAGCGTTCAATTGAATTGCATTAAATCAAACTTTTTCACATTCATTTACACATCGTAACACAACTTCCAAGTGAAAAACAAATTATACAAATTTCAGAAAATTTAATAAAAATACAAAGCTCTCATATTGTTGTGGGCCGGGGGTCGGTGGCGAGAACGACCACGAGGTGGGGAAAACTTGTGTCGTCTCCCACCAAACTCCCCGGAATTGTAGGCCGTCGCTCGGATAACTCCGCGAGCCGGCGGGTCGTTTAACCGACCGTGATCGCCAATATCTCAACCGCGTAGCGTAGGGTCTATTTGTGTAAAACCAATTTACCTACTTAACTACGCGATTTCGACTACCGGGGAAACCACGCCCTCAGCACGTCTTGCTTGAACCGGTTCACTCTCCCAACTGCGGTAGAGTTCCAACTACCGACTACCAACTCCGGTCCGGGTGCAGCCCAGCGGAAACTGCCAAAGCCATGCCGGCTGGAATGAATGGATTATCGGGGATAAAACCCTGCCTAAACTCAGATCCGAGCCATGCCGGCTGGAATGAATGGATTATCGGAGATAAAACCCTGCCTAAACTCAGATCCGAACCATGCTGGACCAATTCAAGAAGGGACCAAAACAGACTGGGAATATTTCTACAAATGTTTAATTACAATAAAAAGACAAAGGCAAGACTTAACACAAATATGCATGCATGTGCACTAAAAGAAATCGCAACACATGCCTTTGATTCTCCCACGAGACAAAAGGAAGGGGATCTGACTACACACATACTTAGCGACATAACTGACTTTTGGGACATCTGCATGTTGAATGCAAATGGTTTCCAGATCCGTAACAATATCTTGGTTGGATAATTGTTTACCACCTTGAGTTAATACTTGGCTGAAGCACCTTTGACAGCAATTACAGCTGTGAATCTGTTGGGATATGTCTTTACCAACTTTGCACACCTTGATTGGGCAATATTTGCCCATTCTTCTGCACAAAACTGTTCAAGCTCAGTTGAGTTGAGTGGGGAGCATTGATGGACAGCAACCTTCAAGTCATGACAGATTTTCGATTCGATTCAGGTCAGGTCTCTGACTAGACCACTCAAGGACTTTTCTCTTTTTCTTCCGAATCCACTCCAGTATCGCTTTGGCTGTGTGCTTTGGGTCATTGTCATGCTGAAAGGTGAACTTCCATCCCATTTTCAGCTTTCTTGCAGAGGGCAGCAGGTTTTCCTCTCGGATTTTTCTGTATTTTGCTCCATCCATTTTCCCTTCTGTCCTGACAAGTGCCCCAGTCCCTGCTGATGAGAAACATCCCCATAACATGATGCTGCCACCACCATGCTTCACGGTGCAAACGTAATGTTTTGCATTTAGGCCAAAAAGTTCCATCTTTGTTTCGTCAGACCACAAAACTTTTTGCGGCATGGCTTCAGAATTTCTGGAGTGGTTTTTTTGCATTCCTCAAACGGGATTCAAGGTGGGCTTTTTTTGAGTAATGGCTTCCTTCTTGCCCCCCTACCGTACAGGCCAGACTTGTGGAGTGCTTGGGATATTGTTGTCACATGCACACAGTGATCAGTCTTCGCCATAAAGGCATGAAGCTCTTTCAAAGTTGCCAATGGCCTCTTGGTGGCCTCTCTGATCAGTCTTCTCCTTGTTTGGTGATCCAGTTTGGAGGGATGGCCTGCTGTAGGCAAAGCCTTGGTGGTACCATACGCCTTCCACTTCTTCATAATTATCTTGACTGTGATCCAAGGGATATTCAAGGCCTTTGAAATATTCTTTCAACCCATCCCCTGATCTATGCCTTTGGGCAACTTTATCCCGGAGGTATTTCGGAAGCTCCTTAGGTCTCATCATTGAGTCTTTGCTGTGAAATGCATGACCCAGCAGAGGAAACCTACAGGAACAGGTGATTGTATTCTGAAATAATCAGAATCATTGCAATTTAACACAGGAGGAGGCCATTTAACCTCGTGTGTGATTACGAAGGTGATTCGTTACACCTGAGCTCATTTACAATTGCTATTATTAGGGGTGGACACTTATCTAACCAAGATATTCCAGTTTTGTATTTTGAATTATGTTTTTTGAAATTTGTCGGATTTGTTTTTCACTTGGAAGTTGTGGGTTACTATTTGTAAATAAAGGTGGAAAAAGTCTGATTTAATGTAATTTAATTCCAGGCTATAAGGCAACAAAAATGTGAATATATTGTTGTGGGCCGGGGATCGGTGGCGAGAATGACCACTAGGTGGGGAAAGCTTGCGTCGTCTCCCACCAAACTCCCCAGAATTGTCGGCCGTCGCTCGGATAACTGCGCGAGCCGTCAGGTCCTTTAACCGACCGTGGCCGCCAATATCTCAAACGCGTAGCATAGGGTCCATTTGTCTATAACCAATTTACCTAATTAACTACGCGATTTCGACGACCGGGGAAACCATGCCCTCAGCACGTCTTGCTCGAACCGGATCACCCTACCGACTGCAGTAGAGTTCCAACTACCGACTACCAACTCCGGTTCGGGTGCAGCCGAGTGGAAATTGCCAAAGCCGTGCCGGCTGGAATGAACGGATTACCGGGGATAAAACCCCGCCTAAACTCAGATCCGAACCATGCTGGACCAATGCAAGAAGGGACGGAAACGAACTGGGGGCATCTCTAACAAGTTTTATTTACAGTAAATAAAGACACAAAGCAAGACTTAACGCGAATATGCAAGAAGTATTTACAATGATCCAAAAACAGTTATTCAGTTCTACTTAAAGACAGTCCCACACGCAGACACACACACACACACACACACACACACACACACACACACACACACACACACACACACACACACACACACACACACGAAAAGAAACCCAGAGTTCTTTATTGGACCCTCGCAGCTGAGGAGAGAGACAAGCTGGGGGTCAGAGTTCGGATGGGTACCTGGCTGTCGGAGAAAGGGGGTACTCCATGCTGCGGCACCTGACAATGGTCGCTGGTTTGGTCGCCAGTTTTACGTGTGGGACTCGAGGTTCGTGGCGGAGATCGGGTGGTGCGTAGCGGGGTCCACGGATGGGGGGTCGGGGTCGCTTTTTCCTTCCTTGTAAAGGGACAGCAGAGACACGTTCGCCACCTCGATGACCTTCGTAACAGCAAAAACCCACCAAAAACTCTCCAAGACCCCAAAAAGACCCCTGCCTCAGAGAGTGCTCGGGAACTTATCGACCTCCCTTAGCGGGGAGGGGCCTTGGTGAACATACCTTGCTGTCCGCCTTTGATTGGACAGGGTCCCACAGCATACCTTTCCAGGGCGAGACCTTGGCCCCTGCCGGGAAACCCCAGCCACTCTTCCACGTGGGTTCATACTTGACGAGCAACAGTATCAATGTTGCAAAGGTCGTCGTGAAAGAGTTACAACGTTTGTGGGAGCTGAGAAACCGGAACCGCAAGATCTTGCCTTGGCACGTCAGGGTGCGAGAAGGCAGCTGGTTGGTGGTGGATTGTGATGGGCCGAGGGGTCATGCAGATGGGATGGTTGTTAGATGGCTTGTTGGAGGGTTTGTTGGATGTAAAGATTTAATAACCTAACTGAAAAGAAATTACGACGCATGCCTTTTGATTCTCCCACTAGATAAAATGAAGTGGATCTGACGACACACATACTTAACGACATGACTGACTTTTGGGACATCTGTATGTTGAATGCAAATGGTTTCCAGATCCACAACAATATACAGGGTAGCCTGAAAGTTACTTTACCCCTGATAAATTTATCGCACTTTCCTCCGTCCCTTCCCTTCTCCCCCTCGCCCCCTCGCCGAGGGAATGCGGAAACACTGACTCAGAAGAATGATGGAGCACATACAGATACAATGACATTAATTATTGTAAGTACTGTACAATAAAACCTGTATATTAGAAGAGTTCAAGAACAATGCTTCACTGGGAAGGGGTAAAGTGACTTTCAGGGCACCCTGTATATATTGTTACGAATTTCGCCCGCCCGGCGTGCGATCGGCCACGTAACTCAAATCGCGACGCGTCGCCCACCGGGACGGACAATTCGGTAGTGACCCTCCTGGAACTACCGCCAAGGAGCTAGCCACGGGTGGGGGTTTAACCTCACCACAACCCAGTCCGCATTCTACCCGCGCGAAATAGGGTGAATCGCCGAATGTCGATATACCTAAGTACCCGCGCGGGTAACGTACCAAGGAGTTGTACCACGCCGCAGGTTGACTCCGGACACGAATCGCTTAAGCGGCTTGTTCCGTGCTGCAGGGATAACCGAGCGGAGTTATCGTCGACCTCGACGTTTCGTGATTATTTATTGGGTGTCTACACCCAATACCTATCCCTTACATGATGCAAGATGGAACTTTCAAACAAAGGAAAGGACGCAACGAAACGGGAAACAGTTCAACAAGCAAGCACTTAATTTCACACACACACACACACACACACACACACACACACACACACACACACACACACACACACACACACACACACACACACACACACACACACACACACACACACACACACACGGCAAGCACGTATTCACAGCCAAACAAAAATTCACATATTACAGTCAAAGCAAGAAGAATATGCAGAGTTAAAACCGAATAAAGCAATGTACAAGCACTTATACGGGTTTACTTAATAGACTGGCGCCACACACACACATTTACACCAAAGCAAAGAAAATACAAGCCACCCTCACAGGCAAGGAGGCAGACAGGTCCGTGGACCAAATGAACGTGCGACCTGGGTGATCGGCCAGGTCCACAAGACCGAAGGGGTCTTATCCGCGCCCTCGTGGCGCAATGGCGGGCTCGCCGCAATGTCCGCATAACGCGCCTGACTCCGTGCCCCTGGTATGGTCGGTGAGCTCCTCCAGGCGTGCGTTGCGCAGGCACGTGTTGGTCAGTCGACACCACTGTTGGGGCGGGAAGCGGACGGGGTTACCGGCGCTATCTCAGCCCGGATGGGGGAAATTGTTGATGCTCGGGGTGGGAAGAGGGGAATGGCGGATGCTCTATCCCGCTAGCGGGGTCTCGGGACCGCCCTGACTCCGGCGAACTCTTGCCCCTGAGTCCTCTTCTGCGTCCCTGCTCCACTCCGCGACTCGTCCCTCGACCTCCACTCTGAGCTCCGTCCCCTTCGCCGTCCGATCCCCGCAAACATATGACTCAGACTCCACGACTTCCGACTAGCGCCACTTTCTGCACTCCCTTCTGCACCCCACGTCGACATCCGTCTTCACTCGACGAGCGCCACTTTCTGCACCCCTTTCTGCACACCCTTTCTGCACCCCCTTTCTGCACCCCACGGCGACCTCCATCTTCACTCGACGAGCGCCACTTTCTGCACCCCCTTTCTGCACCCCCTTCTGCACCCCACGTCAACCTCTGTCTTCACTCGACGAGCACCACTTTCTGCACCCCCTTTCTGCACACCCGAGCTGCGTTGTGCTCGCGTCTTTTATAGACCGGGGGAGGAGCTTGTATGCAGATTGGCGGATCAAAACACGCTTGGAAGCGGGGCCACGCCACCCGACGTTCAGCCATTGGTCGGGCAAAAAGGGGCGTGAGCCTCCCTTGATCGGATTTCCTCTCCTAAAAGGAACGCATTCACAGCGGGTTCGGAGGCGGGGCCATGCCACCCAATGCTGAGTCATTGGATGGAAGAAAAGGGGTGTGAAGCCTTCCTGATCTGCTTCTCCTCTCCCGAAAGGCATCCATTTGGACTCGCGGCTCGACGCGTTCGGCAACAATTACCGAACGGGCCTTGGACAGCACGATGTTCGGTGTTGGCAGGTGGTGTGGTTGTTGGTTGTGGAAGGAGAAAGGTGAAGGGTTTGCTGTGCTGGTTTGGTTGTTGGCGGGCGTCGTTTGGGAATGGCGGTGAAGCGTTGTTTACGGGATGGAGCTGTGGAGGTAAAGAGGCGAAGGTGGTGGTGTTTGAGTTGTTGGCGGCTTAATGGTCCAAAATAACGATAGAGAAAGAAAAATGGCTAACTCAAAGCGTCGCAGCCCGGATGAATCACACATATTCCCTCTAAACAACAGGTGTGGGCTAACTACACATGAACTTATCGATATATCTAACCTGAGGACATTTCTGGTGTATTGCAAATTTCCACAGCCGTAACAATATATGTATGTATATATATATATATATATATATATATATATATATATATATATATATATATATATATATATATATATATCTTCTTCTTCTTTCGGCTGGCTGCTCCCCTTAGGGGTCGCCACAGCGGATCATCCGTATGATCCGCATAGTGATTTGGCACATGTTTTATGCCGGATGCCCTTCCTGACGCAACCCTGGTCGCCTCTTACGACACAGGGATATGGTACACCTATTTTAACCGGGTATACACCGGCCCAGTACACTGGTACTCATTTCGCCGACCTCGGAAGGATGACAAGCTGAGTCAACCCCCTGGTGTATTAATTCAGTGGCCCAACGGGGCTTGAACTCTGGATCTTTTGGATCCTAAGCCGCTGCCCGAACCACTGCGCCAACACCAGGCTATATATATATATAGATATATACATAAATACATATGTATATATATATATATATATATATATATATATATATATATATATATATATATATATATATATATATATATATATATATATATATATATATATATATATATATATATATATATATTTATATATATAAATATATAAATATGTATATATATTAGACAGCTGCCGTGCGCTTTGAGCTGAAGAAAGCTGCATTAAAGCAACCATGAAAGGCTACCCAAGCAAAGCCCTTTGCCATTTCAAACCCTTACCAGAGTTCCCCAAATGTATATGTATGTATATATATATATATATATATATATATATATATATATATATATATATATATATATATATATATATATATATATATATATATATATATATATATATATATATATATACTCTACCAGTCAAAAGTGTTAGAACACCCCCATTTTTCCAGTTTTTACTGAAATTTAAGCAGTTTAATGTTTCAATGTACTCCGAAATTAAAGCATAGAAAAAATAAACAATTGCAGATAAAAAATAAATCATGGAATCGTTTTGTTGAACAAAATGTAATGTAAATTTTTGACTCATCAAAGTAGCCACGTTTTGCAGAAAGAACAGCTGAACATACTCGTAGCATTTTTTCAACAATGGAAATCAAATATTTTTCTGAAAGTTCTTCCCAACACTGTTGCAGAATTTCCCACAAATGTGTTGCACTTGTAGGTTGCTTTGCATTCACCCTCTGTCCAGTTCATCCCAAACCAGGTCAATGGGGTTTAAGTCTGGAGACTGTGCCGGCCATTCCATGATTTGAAGCCTACTATCTTGTTCTTTTCTTCAAAGGTAGTTCTGACTTAGCCTGGAGGTATGTTTTGGGTCGTTATCTTGCTGTAGGATGAACCCCACAAACTCGGCGTCGACCAGAGGGTATTGCATGGCGCTGCAAAATGCTGTGGTAGCCCTTTTGGTTCAGGGTGCCAGTCACTCTGGATCCAGCAAAAGAGCCCCAGATCATCACGCTTCCTCCTCCATGTTTGACAGTTGGTGTCACACACTGAGGAACCATCCTTTCGCCTTCTCGACGGCGTACAAAAACCCTGCGGGATGAACCGAAGATGTCAAATTTTGATTCATGGGTCCATAAGACCTTCTTCCAGTTTTTAGTAGTCCACTGGCGGTGCTTCAATGCCCAGGCAAGCCTCTTTTTCTTATTTTTCCATCTTAGCAATGGCTTTCTTACTGCCACTCGACCTGTGAAACCTGCATCTCAAAATCTTCTCTTCACAGTTGAAACTGAGATGGATACTTCGACCAGTGTTAAGCTGTGGTTGAAGCTGCTGTACTTTGAGCCACCTATCACGTAAGCTGTTGACTCTCAGAAACTTGTCTTCTGATTGTGTTGTGGCTTTGGGTCTGCCAGACCTCTTCCTGTCAGAGTTCACTCCAGTTTCCAAGTGCCTTTTGATTGTGTAGGAAACTGTACTCACTGACATCTTGGCTTACTTTGCAATTTCTCTGAAGGAAAGACCGACACTTTTTGAGTTATAATGGTCTGTCTGTCTTCCTTTGTTAATTGTCTTTTTCTCACCATTATGATAGCAATACACTACTTCCTGCAGTGCAATATTGTCCAAATAATGCTTCAGATGGTGTCACAACACAGTCTGTACCAACACTGCTTTTATACAGACAGAGGGTTTGTAACTAATCAACAAAAGTTGGGACACCTGTCGGAATTGTTTGCATAAATTTTCCAGGCTTAATTTACTTCCATTGCTGCAGAACAGCAGCAGTTACCAACCCATTACTTGTTCCCTGAAAAGGGCCTTTTTAACAACTCTGAAATTTACATTATTTTTCAGTTTTTGGTAACGTAAACTTTTTTAACCTCTGGCAGTTTACTGCTTCAGGCCCTGTCACACCTTGACGATTTAGCCAAAGTATGCCTGACGTGTGCAAAATTGGGCTAAAACGCCGGCACACGTCGAATACGTTATGAGTGAGTTTGTATACGTTAAGAGCACGCTGACATACGTTGCAGAATACTGGCATATGTCGTAGAACCCTGGCATACGTCGTAGTACGCTGGCAAACGTCGCAGTTCGCCGAGCTGTGAGACATTTTCCATGCTTGAAATTTCCCGACGTATGCCAGCGAATTACTCACACCTTCTACATAATGCTGGCCATAAGTTGTAGGCACGTTACGTGATCATTGACGCACGTCGACACGCGTTACTTGTAAGTTACTCATAAGTCGAAACACGTCGTGGTAATGTTTAGCGTACCCACAACTTATTTCTAACCTATGAGTAACGTGTTGTAGGCACGTTACGCAATCGTTGACACACGTTACTTGAAAGGTACTCATAAGTCGAAACACGTCAATGTAATGGTTCGCGTCAGTGTTCCAGACTCCCTGGTTTTTTTTTTTTCAATTTTTGTTTTCTTCAGTATGACGGTCATGTTGACACTTCGATTTCTCATGCGGTTATAATGTAATATAATTAAAAGGCTGCACTCAACGATTTAAATCATAACCGTCGTACCGAAGAAAAAAAACCAAAAAAAAAAAAACCCAGGGAGTCTGGAACACTGACGCTAACCATTACCTTGATGTGTTTCCACTTATGGGTAACGTACAAGTAATGTGTGTCGACGTGTGTCAACGATTGCATAGCGTGCCTACAACTTATGCCAGCGTATGCGGAATGTGTGTCATACGTCGAGTACGTCGAGAAATTTTCAACATGCTGAAAATTTCTCGACGTACTCGGCATGCAATGACGTATGCCAGTGTACTACGACGTATACCAGCGTACTACAACATATGCCAGCGTGCTCTTAACGTATACAAACCTTACCCATAACGTATTCGACGTGTGCCAGCTTGGTTCGGCAAATTTTTCATTCGTCGGCATACGCTGGCTAAAACGTCAAGGTGTGACAGCGGCTTCACACTTCGATGTCTCGTGTGGTTATGATTTGAATCGTCGAGCCGCAGCCTATGAATAGCCTACGCCACGTGATCGTCGGCGATACGCTGCCACGCTATGCATAAGTTAGACTATCGTTGGGCATAGGTTCTGAATGCCGACAACATGCTCAGCATTCGTTGGTATAAGTTATCTATATGTGATTAAAACGTTCTGAGTACGTTACTAACACGTTATTATATGCCCAAAAAAAAAAAAACATCAATAATTCAGCATACGCCAGCGTTTTACATACATTTTGATACGTTGCCATACGCTGGCTAAAACGTCAAGGTGTGACAGCGGCTTTAGCTTTGTACTATTTAAGGTTATTCACTGGATTTCAAATGCTTAAATTTCACTAAAAACAGGAAAAATGGGGGTGTTCTAAAACTCTTGACCGGTAGAGTGTATATACATATATATATATATATATATATATATATATATATATATATATATATATATATATATATATATATATATATATATATATATATATATATATATACATATATTGTTGCGTATTCGCGCCCGCCGGCGTGCGAACGGCCACGTCACTCGAATCGCGACCGCGTCGCCCACCGGACGGACAATTCAGTCGTGACCCTCCGGGAACTATCGCCCGGAGCCAGTCACGGGTGGGACTTTCGACCTCACCACAATCGTGCTAATTGCCACCCTAGTAGGATAGGGTTGTTTGCCAAACTCGACCTACCTAAGTACCCACGCGGATGGTAAACCGGGCGATCGTACCTCACCGCAGGTCGACTCCGGACACGATCCGCTTGGGCGGCCTGTTCCGTACTATCGGGATAACAGCGGTGTTATCGTCGACCTCAACGGTTCAGATTATTTACCGGTCGTTTTGCACCCACTACGAACCCTTTATGTGAAGCAGGATTGAGGGTCAATAAAGAAAAGACGAAGCGAAGCGGGAAAACAGTTCACACAATGCACATTTATTTCCCGGCACACGGAAAGCACAAATACAGCCATACAGTCAAAATGCACATATAGCAACCAAAACAAAAGCAACAACGACGCAGAATTACTACCGACTACGCGCACACACGGCAACACTTATATAGTTCTACTTTACAGACGGCGCCAACACACATTTACACAAAAGCAAAGGAAAGAAGCCACCCTCATAGACAAGGGGGCAGACAGGCCTGTAGGCCAATTGTGCGCGTGACCTGAAGGAGCGGCCAGGTCCGCCAGACCGGGGGGGTCCTACCCGTGTCCATGTGACGCGTTGGCGGGTGAGCCGCAGATGTGGCCGCGCTTCTGTGCCCCGACTCCGTGCTCTTGGCGGGTTTTGTTGGCACAACGTTTGGAGTGGGGTGGGAACGGGCCCCCTTTTGCACTTTCTCAGCACGGGGGAAAGGGGAATTGTTGATGCCCTGGGGGAGGGAGATAGCTGGCTGGCTTGGGTCCCGCGACGAGCGATCCCACACCGCGACTTCGTCGCTGACCGCCGTCCTTCTCGCCTCGGACCCGAGCTCCCTTGCCTCTTCCCGCAACTCTTCTCAGCCCACTCCAGAACCCAACTCTCTCGATGACACTCTCTTCCTCCGGCTCTCTTCCACTCTCCAACCAAAACTGACTCACTCTGCCACGATTCGCCTTGCGCTCGCCGCTTTATAGGCTGGCAGGAGCAGCTAATATGCAAATATTTGGATCAGGATGACCTCGGGGGCGGAGCCAAACTCGCCCATTGGTCGGAGGAAACGGGGGCGTGAACCTCCCCTGATCCTAGAATTTGCATATATCGATTTCACACAGACGCGCCTGGAGGCGGGGCCAAGCCGCCCCGTGCTTGCTAATTGGACGGAGGAGAAGTGGGCGTGTTGCGTTCTTGATCCGAATTTTCCCTCGGAAAGGCCGCTGTTTGTGCTCGCGGCTCGGTGCGCTCGGCACCAATCGCCGAACGGGCCCGAGACAGCCCGATGTTCAGTGTTCACAGGTGGTGCGGGAATGGCCGTAGAAGGAGAGAAGTGAAGGTGGTGGAGGGTTTTCGGTGGTGGTTGATTGTTATGGTGCCGTTGGGAATGGCGGTGATGCGATGTTTGCGGGGTTGAGTTGTGAAGTTGAAGGTCATGGCTGTTGGCGTTGTTGTTGTTGTCTGAGGGTTGGAGCGTGGTTGTAGTTGGTGACGATGGCTGGCATTGTGGTTAAGGTGGTTGTTGTGTGATGGCGGTTGAGACATGGTTGGTTCAAAATAAAGAGAGAACAGAAAAACGCCTAACTCAAAGGATCGCAGCCCAAATGAATCACAGAAGTTCCTTCTATACAACGGGTTTGGGCTAACTGCACATGTACTTGGAGATATCTCACCTACGGGCCCTGAATGGTGGTTTGCGAATTTCCACAGCCGTAACAATATGTATATATATATATATATATATATATATATATATATATATATATATATATATATATATATATATATATATATATATATTGTCTATATTCTATTATATGCTAATATAAGGCAATGTGTGTGTCAAGAACACCGAAACCATAAAACATAGCAGCATGAAACTTTGCATGCATTCGAAGATAACTCCAAGGAAGTGCAAGAATGAAAATTGGATGTTTGGGTTAATTGAAACACACCCCTTTTCAGGTCAGGTCAGGTATGGGAGCATGTGCCAGAACAGCGCGTCGCTGCGTCCACTTTCCGCCGGTACTCCAGGGGCCTCCGTCTGGCCATCCCCCAGGCAGATGCCAGGCCCATCCCCATCTCCTTGAGATGATGGTCAACCTGCTGTAACCATGAGGCACGTGGTCGGCCCACTGGCCTCCTCCACTCATGAGACTCCCTCGCTGAGAGAATCTGGTGAGCAGGATCAGCGTCAGGAAAACGAGCCACATGTCCATACAGCCGCAGCTGACGCTCACGGACTATGCAGGTAACAAATCTCATCCGAGTCTCTCTCAGCAACCGCTCGTTGGACACAAAATCCGACCAGCGATAGCCAAGGATTCTCCGAAGAGACCTGGTACCAAAGGAATTAAGTCTCCGTCTCAGATCCTTGGTCAAAGTCCAAGTCTCGCACCCATAGAGCAAGACTGGAAGTACCAAGGACCTGAAGACTCGGACTTTCGTCCTCCCGCACAGGTACCGGCAGCGCCACACCCCATGATCCAGTGAATCCATGACTCCCCAGGCCCGACCCAGACGTCTATTGACCTCCGGCTCACAACCTGCGGAGACATGAATATCACTGCCAAGGTAAGTGAATCTATCCACGACCTCAACATCCTCACCACAAACAGACACAGACAGGACAGCAGCATCCAAGATGTCACCGAAAGCCTGGATCTTTGTTTTGACCCAAGAAATCCGTAATCCCAACGGCTCCGACTCCTCATTCAGCACCTCGAGGGCCCCCAAGAGGATGTCTAAAGTCTCCGCAAAGATGACTGCATCATCTGCAAAATCAAGGTCCGAGATCTTGACATTGCCAAACGATGCACCGCAACTTGATCTCTCCGACATCCTCCCAAAAATCCAGTCCATACAAGTGCTGAAAAGTGTGGGGGCAAGTACACATCCCTGACGAACTCCAGTAACAACTGGAAATAAGTCAGAGGCGGTACCACCACACTTCACAGCACTCTCAGTACCAGAGTAGAGTTCAGACATCAGATCGAACAGTTTCGGTGGCACCCCACGAAGACCAAGAATCCTCCAGAGGACATCCCGATTCACTGAATCGAACGCTTTACAGAGATCAACATAGGCTGCAAGCAGCCCCTGCCGAAACTCTCGTCTGCGTTCGGTGAGTACACGAAGTGCAAGGATACGGTCAATCGTTGACCTCTTTGGTGTAAAGCCTGACTGCTCTGGACGCTGGTGCTCAAGCAGATGGTGGCGAACCCTATCAAGAATTATCCGAGCAAAGACCTTGCCCGGCACTGAGAGCAGCGTCACCCCTCGGTAGTTGTTGCAGTCTTGGCGATCACCCTTCCCTTTCCAGAGAGGGACAACAAGGCCCCTCTTCCAGTCAGTTGGGATGATGCCTGTGTTCCAGGCAGAGCACAAAACTGCATGCAACGACGCGAGTGCAGCATTTCCACCAGCCTTGAGAAGTTCGGCATGGATGCCACAGATCCCTGGAGCTTTGCCCCGTTTCAACTGGTTCACCGCAGCCCGTGTTTCCACAAGCGATGGTGGACCACAGTTGATTCGAGGGTCAGCAACAGGGATTGTAACACCCTTGACGTCCAACTCGACAGCTGGGGGATCAGCCTGGTACAACCGCTCGAAGTAACCGGCCCAGCGGGCCTTCACTTCAGACTCCTCTGTCAAGAGCCTACCACTCTCTGCTCGAACTGCAGTGCTCCGAGGGATGGGCTTGGATGAACGTAATGCGCGAATTCCCCTGTAAGCGGGACGAGAATCACCTGTCCACAGGTGATGCTCTACCCCCTCACAGATTCCTCGCACATAGGCCTCCTTGTCCACCCTCAGTGCACGTACAGTTTTACGCCTCAGCTCCCTGAACAGCTCAGCTCTGCCATTCAGCCTGGCCCTGCGACTCTGGTCAATGGTATCCAGTGTCCCTTGAGAGACAAAATTCTTCTTTGCCCTGCGGTGAACTCCAAGGCATCCACCGGCAACATCAAGGACGGTGGTCTTGAAGGTGTTCCACAACTCTTCAGGACCCCCCAAAGCACCCAGACCCCCCAAGTGTCCAATCAGCCTGTTCGCAAACTCCTCAGCTACTCTCTCATCCCTGAGCTTGGCAACATCCAGCCTAGGCTGGGATGGTACCATTCTCCAGAATTTAAGGTGCAGCTTTAGAGTTGCTACAACAAGCCTGTGGTCAGTATTGAGGAACTGAGCACTCCGGTAGATCCTGCAGTTCTGGATCATCCTCCAGCGACCGTCAATGAGGACATGGTCAATCTCCTTTGCCACACCGCCAGCGTTGGAATACCAAGTCCAGCGATGAGCTTGCGGGCGCTGAAACCATGAACCAGCCACCCTAAGTCCATGACTTCTTGCAAAGTCAAGGAACTTAGTGCTATTCTGGTTCATAGTTCCTGACCCATGGGGACCAACACACACCTCATAACCATCCTTATCAGTTCCAGTCGATGCATTGAAATCCCCCAAGACTAGAAGTGTATCTCGTCTGGGGCACTGATCAACCACAGACTCGAGTGTGGCGTAGAATGTGTCCTTCACGGTAACATCACTCAACTCAGTCGGAGCATAAATAGAGACCAGGGAAATGACACCTAAGGAGTGACGAATCCTTAATCTCATAATACGCTCGTTGACCGGTGTTACCTCAATTATCATTGGGGTCAGCTTATTGGACACAGCTACAGCAACTCCTTGGGTATGGTAACCATCAGAGCGACCAGACCAATAGTAGGTGTAACCACCCACCATTATCTCGCCGCAATCCGGTCTCCGAACCTCAGAGAGAGCTGCAACCCCGATGTCCAAACGCTTGAGCTCAGATGATAACAGAGACAGGTGATCATCCTCTCTTAGGGATAGGACATTCCAGGCACCCACCCGAAGGGACCGCCTCAGGTTAACCCAAGGAGACCGCCGTCTGGTGGACGACACCTCAGCACCACTCCGACACACTCTCCCGCAATCTGACCCAGGGATGTTACCCCGTGGTTTCCCTCCTATCAAAGATTGGGGTCCCGAAGGCTTTGCCCCAATCCCATCATCCGGTGAGCTGCCCTGCGAAGGGAAGCTGCACAGGAGGTACTCCCACGGAGTGGGTTTTCAGATTTTTTTGCGTTTTTGCGTTTTGCGGAATGAAGCGTTTTACGGTGGCTGGAGTGCAAATCCTGCCACCAACCTCCTAATAAGAAGTAACCCAACTGCAGGAGGACGTCCGCAGACACAGTTGGGCACTAGATATGGATGGCCGTTGGCTCACAAGGAGCTCCTCCGCCCTTTGACAGGTTTTGTTTTTAATCCTGCTGGGTGTCCATATCCAAACACCCCCCTCACCAGAAAACCTGGTGGGGGAGACGGTTTAGTCGCCGACAACCCGACCATGGAACAGGTTAGTACAGGTTTACATGGTACCTGTAGCAGGTCACAGATCGAACCTGACCTGACAATGTGTGTGTCAAGAACACCGAAACCATAAAACATAGCAGCATGAAACTTTGCATGCATTCGAAGATAACTCCAAGGAAGTGCAAGAATGAAAATTGGATGTTTGGGTTAATTGAAACACACCCCTTTTGAAGATAATTAATGGCCTTATTTAATTATATCCTTCATTAGGTGATCCTCGGCCGCCTCGCTCTCTGGGTCTCGAGGCATTTCCTGGGTAACCTCGCTGGGGTCTGAAGCCGCCTTGATTTTTGGCCTGCTCAACCATGTCTTGACTTGGAACAGGTCGCAACGATACATTTCCACCTGTGTTGGGCCTTGCAGTGTCGTGGCTCGGGGCGTGTCTCGTCCGCTGAAAATGTGTAATTTTATTTTTACAGGTAAACGTTCTTTGTTTTACCTTTTGTGTGATCTCTTCATATAATCCACCCCTCACTTTGCCATCGACACATTTGAAAACAATGAGGTCCATCCGACCACGTGTTTGCCAAGATGTAGCTGTGATGGCAGAGAGCAGAGATCGACAATTTGTATTCTCTCCCTTGATAAATTTAGCAATTGAATTTCGATAATTTCCCACTTGAATTCCTCTTTCAAAGAACTCTGTGTGAAAGTAAATCTTTGTGTTTGTCGTTTTTATGTATCTTATGCGTTTGTACGAATATAAACTGTATGACCATAACGGAACTTGGTGTGTGTGTGGTGTGTGTGTGTGTTTGTTTGTGTTTGTTTGTGTGCGTGCGCCTGTTGGATGTTGGTTGTTATCTCCATATGTCGGTTTCAGAAGGTGGAACGGATCCCTCCTCGGTCTTGAAGTATCCACCAGTGTGTGTGTGTGTGTGTGTGTGTGTGTGTGTGTGTGTGTGTGTGTGTGTGTGTGTGTGTGTGTGTGTGTGTGTGTGTGTGTGTGTGTGTGTGTGTGTGTGTGGCATTGATTGGTATCTACATATGGGGTTTCAGAATGTGGAATGGAGTCCTCCCGGGAAGGTTCAAAGCATCCACCTTCATTTCGGTAAGGGGTTTTTCGGGGTGTGAAGGGTCTTGGGGGAATTAACATTCAAACAGGACGTGATTAATAGGCATACAGTGCAATTTAAAACGCCTCACCACACGTTGCTCGAGAGACAGGCTTGTTTTAACTGAGGATAAGTGCGTGAGTTGCCGTGTTGTCATGATTTACACCAAGCAGAATTCAAACATTTATTTTGAAAATTTATTGTAATATTCGTGATGATACATTTTTATAAGCACTTTAAGTTTAAGAATTAAGTTTGAAAAAATTTTTTTGTTAAAAAAATACCCTGAGGACAAAGACACGGGAGAGGGAGGTGAAGCCGGGAAGTTTGTTGCAATTTCACAAAAGTTTGAGGGAGCTGTTCATTGACAACACGTGACAGCCTCTGCACTGATATATATGTATGTATGTATATATATGTATGTATGTATATGTATGTATGTATATATATGTATATATGTATATATATATATGTATGTATGTATGTATATATATGTATGTATATATATATATGTATGTATGTCTGTATATATATATATATATATATTTGTATGTATATATATATATATATATATATGTATGTATGTATGTATATATATATATATATATATATATATATATATATATATATATATATATATATATATATATGTATGTATATATATATATATATATATATATATATATATATATATATATATATATATATCTGTATATATATGTGTGTATATGTATCGATAGAGTCGATGCACGCACGCACGCACACACACACACACACACACACACACACACACACACACACACACATTCATGAATGACTGTTATGCTGAGAAGCGATCTATGAATGCAGTGTTGAGTCATCAGCACAGGTATCTTCCAGGTGAGAAACTGCTTCGAATATGCCAGGCGAGAGTGGGGGAACGGCTCGGGGAAGGGAAGCGTCTTCCACAAATGAAACCTGTGTTGGAAAGAAAGGAAAATGAAACAAATTTTCAGACACAGACTCCTTGTATTCGGTCTGTGTGGTGGCACCATGCAGGTCAAATGTGCGCTTTAAAGAATTAACTCTGCACTTCCTCTGGTGAGAAGAAAGACCATCTCACAAGGAGAAGGATCTCCACCAAGCCAAGACGCTGCTGAGGTGCTCCCTGTCTCAAAATCGAAGCTCAACAAGAAGATCCTAAACAACTAGTGTTGGAGCATGGAGGAGAAGGAGGCCATTCTCCACCTTTAAGTCTATTTCAAGACATGAACAGTGGGGGTTGGCCAGAAGCAGAGCTAGATTAATGGACCAGCCGAAGAAAACCAGATTGACCACCAGAGCAGAAACGGTGCCATTCCACAAATTCGAAAAAGTTGTGTCAACGGCATATAAATTCCGAAATAAAAATAAACCAAAAAAGATAATGGTAAGGAACAGAAGACAGGCAGAAGAAGGTACGAGGAGGATTGGGAGATGAGGGCTCGCCAGGGGTGAACGGTAGAATGGTGGAAAAATGGCAGCAATGGTGCTGGGAAGGGCTATGCGACGAAGCCAGAGTTTGGAATGGGGACCATCACTGGGGACAGTGGTGAAGGTGAGGTGAGATAGAGGGGGGTGACATAGAACCACCCTGATGGGGGAGGGGGAACAGATCTGACTTAAAGTTGTGGACGAGTGAAAACACCTACACAGACGAAGGGGATTAAAATGAGAACGGCGAATGATAATTGGCAGAAGGACGAAGGGAAACAGAGGGCTGGAGGAGTGGATATGGATAATGAGAAACAGGGAAGACTGGAAGAATAGTTGGCAAACAAAATAGTGGAGATGAGATTGACATCACTTTGCAGCGGCACTGCTCATATAAGAAATAGGAACAGGAAAACAACATCGCAAGAAGAGAAAACCAGCCCATACAGGCAGAGACCAGGCCCACCATAGAAACAGAGGCAAGAGATACAAAGGGAGCAACTGAGAAAGGAAACGGGACAATTACAGCATTTTACAAGGGGGAAATCAAAGCTCAAAGCTAATGAGGATCCAAAAAATATTTTAAAAAATACAAAATTGGAAATAAAGACAGTGAGGTAATGGTTGCTGAAAGCAAACTCAAAATAGAGGCGAGAGCAAGAAAGATTAAAAAGAACTTCAACAAGTAGCAGTACATTCAAAGTACATCACCCCCATGCCAATAAATAAAAAATAATCCTCCAGCGCGCAACATCGCCAGTGCGCCTTTGGCATCTGGCGATGTCGCCTTACAGCACATGGTGTCGTAATTGGGAGAGAGCGGTGTACAATGATTGATTGATTAATGAATTGAAGAATTAAAATATAGAAATAATTATCGTAAAATAATTTAATTTCTCAATCAATTGCCGAATAGCATGCCGAAACCATCACTGTTTCATCTGAATCTGTAACTTAAAATCGAAAAATGCATAATTAATTGATTCATTGATTAATCAATTAATCAAAAATACCCTTTAGAGCCAAATCACTTGTTCACTGTCATGTCCAAATATCACATTCCGAGCTGAAAAGGTGCTTGAGATATTGCCAGGATGAGAAAGAACATGAATAAGTCATTAATCAATTAATTGATGAATCAAAAAATAAAAAATGACATTTTTGCCAAATCACATCTTCACTTTTGTCCCCAAATTTCAGCTTCCACGCTTAAAGGATGGCTGAGATATCACTCGGCCAAACATACAAGAAAACAAACAAGCAAGAAAACAAACGGAGTGAAAACTGAGGACTCGCTTCCTTCGGTGCCCAGCGATGATGTTGTGCATCACCTGGATATGGCATTGGGAAGGAGCGGTGTACAGCAAAGTCAACAAATGGAGAAAACAAAACTGCATGTTTGAAAATAAATCAAGGATTCTATCACGAACTTAGGGAAACAAAAGCATAAGTATCCAGGATAGTAAACCCCAAAGAAGATAAACTTTGAAAATTTCTGAAAAGGAAGGGATGAGGACTAAAAATAACACAACAAAGGGACAGATTGGATCCAAAACTTGGAGTTAAAAAAACAACATCTCAAGGAAATGTCTCCCTTGATATTTAATGAAAAAAAAAACAAAAAAAAAAACAGCAAAATTGCCCAACTTTAAAAGCCAAGGCTTGGATGGAATTCCAAATGGCAAAAGCAACTAGAAGCTCCACACAATCATTATGCTCGAGCATTCAACAAGCTTATCCAAGGGGAGGAGGTGTTGGATGAGTGACTCACAGAGGAAACACATTCATCATCCCAAGATCTGAAGAAACCCGACTACTTCACAAGTATAGACCAATAACATGTCTACCAACAACATACAAACTTCTGATGGGAAGCATCAATGATGTACAGAGACCATAGACTCCTATCGAGAAGGACTGGAACCTCCCACGCTCGGGGTTTGTAACTTGAGTCTGAAGGATTAACTTGAGTCCGGGGCGAAAATGACTTCTCGAAGGGCTAGAGACACGATCTCGGGATCCATATAGGGGTTTTTGAGGACGGCGAGTTCAATTGTGTCATTTTCAACACCACCTGAGGTCATCTTCAAGGTCAAAAGGTCATATTTCAAGGTCAAATTACTGAATTTTGGTATTTTTTGCCCGTTTTTGTGTCTAACTGATAAACGGAGAGAGATGGCTGATTGTAATAAGATGCAAGTGTGTAGTGCTGTCAAACTTTGATATTTATTGTCATATATCGCATTACATAAACATTATATGCATGTCACAACACTATGCCTATTACAACTATGTCTATGTCTATCACTAGTTGGAGAGCTTTTCTTGCCTCCTGAGGCATCCCAAAGCTTTTTCTTTGCCACTTACATTGAGGCCATGAGCTTTCAATAGAATGTTGGCTAAAGTAGTAAATACAGCATTACTACTAGCTAAAGGTGCACCTACAGAGGATAACAGCTCAGCAAAATGAAATCAGCAACGCATTTTAGTCTTGTCATACAAATTATAGGCATTATGTACAAAAAAAAGACGGTTGACATTGTCGGCACAGTCAATCCACCTCTATTCAAATTATCTAGCAACTCAGATGACACCTCGTTAACATCTTCATCATCAATGATCTCCTCCATACCAGTGCTATCGCCATATTTATGAACAAAGTGTCCGGCCAAATAAACTACTTTATGCTTAAGGGCATTGTCAGACCCCAAGAGATCCTGAGTGTCTTGAGGAGTAATCTCATCAACGAGTTCACTTCGCTCATCTGGATTGATGGAAGTTGTACAGTTCTTGTCGCAATCAATCACACGAGTACTAGAATCGGGCATAATGTCATGCTTAATGAGTGTTTGCAAATTTACAATTTTAGCTGCAGTCATAATGTCAACTACGTCAATGTAGAAGTTTCCACCGCTTCTTTGCCTGGCTTGGCCGAAAAACTTTTCCAAGGCTTCACCTGCAAATATAGCAGGAAGAACGTAGTCAAAGTCTTTCTCTGCCAGAAGCAATTTGGCAGCATCCATATTATTACGTGTGGACACAGTGAAGGCTTCAGCAGTTTGCTGAGTTAGCTTCAGCTTACGACCACCACCTCCTTGCCATGCGCAGGTAGATATAATTTGGCAGGCCTGCTCCAGCCTAGTGAAACTTGTACAGTCTGCTGTCCAAGGCTGTCTGGATTCGTCGCGCAGATGGATAGCTGAGAAACGGTCTTTCACGTTCATCATCTTGAACCACTCACTCATTATCTGGGTGAGCGTGATTGTGCCTTCGCTGATGCCCAGTGAATCCGTGAAGGTCTTTAAAGCAGCGACAGTCTTGTCATTGAACACTTGGCATACCAATGGTATGCTCTGGTGTTGAAGGGACTTGGGGAAAACAGCGGTGTGCGTAAGCTTGGTTAAGCGAATAGGAGTAGCCCAGTCGATCTCATAAACCTTCTGAATATCACTCCAGTAAGCTTTGTACTCATTACCATCTACAACAAATGAGAGTGTCTTGCCATCAACAGTAATCCAGTTGTTGCGAACATTTTTGAAGATGTGCACATAGTCGTACACTAAGAACATAGATTGCTCTTGAATTGACAGCACTTGGCAACTTCCTGGTCCTCCAAGTTTTGAATAAACACTGCGGTTGGTATTGCAATTGTCACATTTTTTTTTTTTTTTTTTTTTTGTATACCTTGGTCGAGGCTCGTATGAGAGCTAACACACAACTCACAGCAAGGAGGCATGAGACAAGAGGGGCGGGAGTGGAAGGGACAAAACATTGGGGAACAGACACAGGTGAACTGTGGAAGGGAGAGGGATGGGGATGGGACGGGGAACATGGCGAGGAGAAGATGGACATTACAGGGACTTTCAGGAAGGAAAGCAGAAGAATTGAAGGAAGTGGGCTTGGGTGGATTATCGGGGGTAGAAAGGATCGAGGATTTGGATGGGGGAAGATAAGAGGTGGTGGTGAACAGCTGTTTTGAAAGCCTGGAGGGAAGAATGGGAAAGAATAGAGTGAGGAAGTTTATTTCAAAGGCGGGAAAAAAGAGGAATGAAAGAGTGAAGATGAGCAGTGATTCGTGATTTTGGTAGTTTTACCAGAAGGGGGTTGTTGGCGGACCTTGAGCGCCCTGTGGAAATGTGGTTGGGACAAATCGCAGAGAGAGCAGGGGGGGCAAGGCTGGAGAGGAGTCGGTAGAAGACAGAAAGACCACCGACTAACCTGCGGTGATTGAGTGAGAGGCCCAATGACTCAGCTTCATTGCGGGAGATGCCAATGATCTTAAATGCCCTGGTTTCGACAGCGTGAAGTTGAGAAAGGTGGGAGGCAGGAGCACCAGCCCAGAGGGGAGAGCAGTACTCCATCAGGCTACGGACAAAAGCTTTGTAAGTGGTCAGGAGCTCAAGAGGGCCGAGGAAGGACTTTGCACGACGGAGGATTCCCAGTCGGCGACTGGCTTTTGAGGCGAGGTTGGAAATGTGACTTTCCCAGGAAAGGTCATGGCAGATAGTGAGACCCAGAAGCTTGAAAGAAAAGACTTCTTCCAGAGGATTGTTGAGAAGGTGGATGGGGGGGTTTTGTAAACGGTCCTTTCGAAGAGACATAGTGAGAGTGTGAGATTTGTCTGGATTGAAAGACATGTTCCACGTGTTGGACCAGTTTGTGATTTTATCCAGATCTGCAGTGAGCGAAGAAGCTGCTGCTTGCCGGTCTGAGGGATGACAGATGGTACGGCAGAGGGTGGAGTCATCGGCAAAGAGAAATAGAGGATTTTCCAGAGAGTCCGAGAGATCATTGATGAAAACCAGAAAAAGAACAGGGCCCAGAACGCTACCTTGAGGAACTCCAGCCTGCACAGGAAGAGGGGATGAAAGAACTCCATTTAGGGCCACACGTTGACTGCGACAGGAGAGGAAGTCTGCGAGCCATGAGTGGAGATGGCCTTGGATACCATGGGAAGAGAGTTTGGTGAGTAGGGCAGGGTGCCAGACTGTGTCAAAAGCACGTGATATGTCCAGGGATACGGCTCGGATTTCCTGTCTGGCATTGAGGACCTCCATCCATTGATGGGAGAGCAGTAGCAGCATATCCAGGGTAGAGTGACCTGGTCTGAAACCAAATTGATGATTGGAAATCAAGCCATTGGAGAAGAGGAAGGATTTCATGTCTGAAGCGATGATGGATTCCACAACCTTGCTGATGATTGGGAGAAGGCTGATTGGTCTGTAGTTACAGGGATCTGTTTTTGCACCTTTTTTATGCAGGGCAGTGATGTTAGCAGATTTCCAAGCAGATGGCAGATGACCTTGGGCAAATGAGAGGGTGAATAGAACAGAGAGAGGGTGAGCAAGAGCAGAAGAGCAGGCTTTGAGGACACGTGGGCTGATGCCGTCTGGACCGGTTGCAGAATCTGACTCGAGGTTTGAAAGCAAGCTCTCCACCTTGTCAGGAGAAAAGGATACAGAGTCCAGGGACAGTTTGGTGCGACTGGGTAAAGTGGGTAGAGATAGTGATGGGTTTGGGACACAAGATTTAGCTGCAAACACCGAGTTTAGACATTCAGCTTTATCACGTGTGGAATCAGCAGTGCGGCCATTTGAGGTAAGGGAGGGGATGGAGGGGGAACATACACCAGAAACAGATTTGATTAAACGCCACCAGGATTTTGAGGAGGGAGAGAGGTTTGAGAGTTCAGACTTGAGATGAGAAAGATGTTGTTTTCTGGCTCTCCTGAGGGTAGATACACACTTGTTCCGAGCTTTGTGGAAAGAACTGAGATTGCCCTCAGTTGGGTTTGCTTTCCATGAGGCAAAGGCAAGTTGTTTCAGGACAACTGCCTCACCACAAGCTTCAGTAAACCAAGGGCGGGAGGAAGGGTAAGACAACTGAACACGAGAGGGGATAAATCTGTGCATGAGGGAGAGCAAGTTTCTTTGAAAGAATTCCCAGGATGAGTTGATGTTTGAGAAAGTAGTGATAGGAGACCAGTCTGTAAGTTTGATGGCTGCTCGGAGACCCTGCCAGTCGGCTTGAGTGAAATGCCAGACTCGACGGCGGTGAGGTGGTTCTCTGATAACAGCCAGAGAGATGTCCACTTTAACAAGGACGTGGTCAGAAGAACCAATTGGAGCGAAGGAAGAGCAGCAGATATTGTCAGGGAAATTTGTCAAAATCAGATCCAGAAGAGATGGAGTACCATTGGTTGAGATCCGGGTCGGGAAGTTGATCGATTGAGTCAGTCCCAATGAGTCACAGAAAGCTTTTGCTGATGTCCCATGGCAGGTGAGAGAGGTACCCACACCTAGCCAACTGGCGTGATGACAATTGAAGTCACCACATAAGAGGAAGAGAGAGTTTGGATGAGAAGATAGAAGATGGTCCATGTTTTCGGAGAGTGAGGTGTAGATGGAGTCATCACTGTTCGGTGGACGGTACAGTACACATATAAACATGAGGTGGGAGTGGAGGGGAAGCCGAAGCCAGAGGTATTCCTGGGGGTGTGGGGGAGTGAGAGCGGTGCAGGGAGAGTGAGGAATAGAGTCTTTGATGAAGAGAGCAACACCTCCACCAGGACGAGGCTCAGGTCTGTCATACCGTAAGAGGGAGTAACCAGGGAGAGATACTTGGGAGTCAGACACGTCTTGGGAGAGGAAAGTTTCTGTTAGGCAGAAATAAATCACAGTAAAGAAATCACAGTACCGCCAGCACCAACTACAGCTGATGCAGCTTCGATAAGAAGTTCCTTCAGCTGATCGGCAGTTAGTTTTTTGCAGGGCAAAATGCGTTGAATATAGCATGGACCACTGAAATGACAGGCAACTTCAACAACCATAGCATGTGAAGCAAGCATTTCATGTTCACCACCCGCTGCTGCATTTTGAGCATAGCCGACAACATGCCCTCCAGAAAATCGCAATGTCTCAACCAGCTTTACCTCGTCAAACATTAAATTGACCAAACGCTGCTGTGGTTTAAGCTGGTCGAACAAGGTTTTGAGGTTGGAGTCCTGCTGACTACGAGCAAGCATCTGTTTTACCTTTTTTTGTTGATGGTAGAATGATTAAGCCGGATCGACTAATCATTTTGTATGCACTGGGTGATATGTTGTGAAGCTGCATTGCGAAAATCATAGTATCAGTATCAAATCGGCGACGATCAAGAGGTTTGAACATAAGATGCAGCTGCGACAGAAGGAAGGTGAAACGAGGAAGCTCGTGTGCCTCAGTCATCCAACAGAGCTGGCTTATTACAAGCTGAAGAATTTCCTTGCTTGTGTATTCATAGATGTTTACCTGGTCAGTTATGGATCTAATCTGGGACCATTTTGAGAGCAGGCTGTTCTTCTGCAAAGGAAAAAGTCGTTTGGGCACCTCAATGCCATCTTTCTCAACTCTATTCAAGAATAGAAATCCAAAAGGTGAGTGAACTTGTTGGAAATTAAAAAAAAACTGCTTCACAGTTTGTCCAGTAGCATCAGTTCTTGATAGGTAAAGGTTTTCCTGGTCTTTTATGACGTTAAAGCCAGGAAAATAGGAGCTGATTTTAGCACAGAAGTGGTCGAAATCTGGGATATTGTCTGCAGCCTCATCAGCTGCCTGCATCTTCTTAGCTCTTGATTCTGACGTAGAAGATGATGTTCGGCGTGGGGCTGAGGTCACCTGCTTCAAAGCTGATTTCGGTACTCCAGGAAATATTGATGGGGGTTCTTTGGGTCGTTTGCCACCCCTAATTGACACGCAATCACAATTGAAATGTGTCTCACAAATATATATCTCCTTTAAACACTTCAAGCTTTCTTTCTCATTTGACATTGCCAATATCCATCTCTCCCTCTCCTCAGGATCTTTTGGGAAGGATATGACCTTTACATAAGGCGTCCCATCATAGTTTCCTCTTCAACCAAAGCAGCTGCAACGACGTGGCATATTGTCACCAAAGCAGGAAACAACACAAAGATCCTGTGAGATCACCAGCTGGACAGTTTCTGAAAGAGAAACAAACAAAACATACTGTTGCGAATTTGTGCCCGCCGGCGTGCGAGTGGCCACGTAACTCGAATCGCGGCACGTCGCCCACCGGACGGACAATTCTGTCGTGACCCTCTCGGACTAACGCCGGGAGCTAGTCACGGGTGGGCCTTTCGGCCTCACCACGATCGTGCCAACCGGCCCCCCGCGTGGGATAGGGTTGTTCACCAAATTCGACCTACCTAAGTACCCACACAGAGGGTAGACCGGGCGATCGCACCTCGCCGCAGGTCGACTACGGACACGGGCCACTTAAGCGACCCGTTCCGTACTATCGAGATAACCGAGTGGTGTTATCGTCGGCCTCGACGGTTCCCATTAATTATCGGGCATAATAAGCCCACTTCCAACCCTTTACGTGAAGCAAGATGGAGATTCAATTAAAGAAAAGACGAAGCAAAACGGGAAAAACAGTTCAACATAATGCACATTTATTCCGCGGCACACGGAGAGCACACATATACAATTACAACAATTATGCACCAAACGCAGATGTAACAAAAGAAACACAACATTGCAGATCTACTACCGACTACACGAGCACACGGCAACACTTACACAGTTTTACTTTACAGACGGCGCCGACAACACATTTACTCAAAAGCAAAAGAAAAGGGCCACCCTCAAAGACAAGGGGGCAGACGGGGCCTGTGGGCCGCGAGACCGGGTGGATCCTACCCGTGTCTTTGTGATGAGCCGTAAATGTGGTGGCGCGGCGGCGCCCCGACTCTGCGCTCCTTCGCGGGTTTCGTTGGCACTGCTTGGAGTGGGGTGGGAACGGGGCCCCCTTTTCGCACTATCTCAGCATGGGGGGAAAAAAAGGGGGGAATTGTTTGATGCTCTGGGGAAAGAGGATAGCTGGCTTGCTTGGGTCCCGCGATGAGCGACTCCACTGCGAGCTCGTCGCCGACCGCCGTCTTCCTTGCCTCGGACATGAACCCTTCGGTCTCCTCCCCAATTCTCCTCAGCCTACTGCAGCAAATCACCTCGACCGCGCTCCAGGCTTCCTCTCTCTGCAGCTCCCCGACAGACTCCGAACCCCGACAGACTGCGAGCTCCGACAGACTTCTCCTCTCCAGACCCGGCTTGACTCTTCTCAAACTCACCTTGACTCTTCTCCAACTCGCCTTGACTCTTCTCCAACTCTCTCTTCCGAAAAACTGACTAAATTCGCCCCGTGCTCGGCGCTTTATAGTCTGGCAGGAGAACCCATATGCAAATTTCTGGATCAGAACGAGCTCGGGGGTGGAGCCACGCTCGCCCATTGGACGGAGAAAAAGGGGCGTGAGTCTCCCCTGATCCGCGAATTTGCATATCCCGATTCGACTCCGACGCGCCTGGAGGCGGGGCCAAACTGCCCCGCGCTTGCCGATTGGACAGATCAGAAGTGGGCGTGTATCATTCCTGATCCGAATTCTCCTCGGAAAGGCCGCACTTTGCACCAGCGGCTCGGCGCGCGTCCCGCACGAGGCCAGGACAGCCTGACGCTTGGTGCCCACAAGCGGTGCAGGAATGGCCGCAGAAGGAGAGGCGAAGGTGGTGGAGGGTTTAAAGCGGTGGTCCATGGCCATGGTGACGTTTGGAATGGCGGTGATGCGATGTTTGCGGGAGCGAGTTGTGAAGGTAAAGGTCGTGGCTGTTGGCGTTGTTGTTGTTGTTGTTGTTGTTGTTGTGAAGCGGCGTTGTGGTTGGCGGTTGAGACATGGTTGGTTCAAAATAAAGATAGAACAGAAAAACGGCTATATTAAAGGGTCGCAGCCCGAATGAATCACATTTATTCCCTCTAAACAACGGGTTTGGGGCTAACTACACATGTACTTACAGAGATATCTCACCTACGGGACCTGAATGGTGGTTTGCGAATTTCCTCAACCGCAACAATACATTAGTTAATGATGATAGAAATCAGCAAGTAGGTGCAGTAGGTGCACAATGTCATGTTTCGTCATAGACTTTACAAAAGTTTTCCTCGATGAGTTGGACACAAAAACGGGCAAAAAATACCAAAATTCAGTCCTTTGACCTTGAAATATGACATTTTGACTTTGAGGATGACCTCAGGTGGTGTTGAAAATGACACTATTGAACTCGCCGTCCTCAAAAACAGCTATATGGATCCTGAAATCGTGTCTCTAGCCTTTCTAGAAGTCATTTTCGCCCCGGACTCGTTAATCCTTCAGACTCAAGTTACAAACCCCGAGATCGTGACGTTCCAGTCCTTCTCTATAGGAGTCTATGACAGAGACATAACATAGGAAGGAAGCCGAGAAGAAGAACAGAAGGGATGCAAGAGAGGATGCTGCGGAACAATAGACCACCGACTTCAAAACAAGGCCACACTCGAAAACTGCAAAACAAGAAAAACCAAATTATCCACAGCCGAGATAGACTATAAAAAAAGCTTTTGATAGTGTTGCACATTCATGGATGACAAAATGCAAGCAATTGTACAATATCAACTCCCAAATAATCAATGAAACTGATTGAAAAAGCAATGGAGCTATGGAACACCACTGATACCGCAACACTTGGAAGGAAAGATCGAAATACCAAGAGTGAAGATATGTCGCGGAATCTTCCAGGGAGACAGCCTTTCACCCCTCCTATTTTGCCTGGCTCTGGACCCACTGAGCAACCTCATCAATGAACAAGGACATGAATATACCCTGATGTCAAATAAGATAACATCTAAAGAGTCAGGAAAGGTGACACATCTACTTTACATGGATAATTTCCTCATCTGAAAACATACCTTTCTCCAAGAAAAAAATCAAAACCATCAACAAACTCATAATAATAGTATTCCAGTACAGCAGCAGAATAATCTGTCAATATTCTATGGAAATCAATGCATGCCGAGATGAGAAGGTAGCAGTCTGATGGAACTCAACCCAGTGCACAGAGTGACAACAGTTGGCTGAGTATGTGAAAAGTTCAACAGACTACTGAATCCTATGTGTATACAAACACAAAGACAACAAACCAGAGAAGGTACCCCTAACCCACCCAGCAAAAAAATTTCTAAGACAGGTGCGAATGCAAGATGTCACTCATGAAATCGAAACAGCAACAAATACAGCCTCAACGATTGCAAAAGAGACAAAATAAAAATATAAAGTGAAATATCAACAGATACATATACACCGACAACTGGGTAACTATAAAAGAGTAGGAAGGTATATATATATATATATATATATATATATATATATATATATATATATATATATATATATATATATATATATATATATATATATATATATATATATATATATATATATATATATATATATATATATATATATATATATATATATATAGAAGAGCCTAGTGTTGGCGCAGTGGTTAGGGCAGTGGCTTGGGATCCAAGAGGTCCTGAGTTCAAGCCCCGTTGAGCCACTGAATTAATACACCAGGAGGTTGACTCAGCCTGTCATCCCTCCGAGCTCGGCAAAGTGAGTACCAGTATACTTGGCCGGTGTATACCCCGGTTAAAAAATAGGTGTACCATATCCCTGTGTCGTAAGAGGCGACCAGGGTTGCGTCAGGAAGGGCATCTGGCGTAAAACATGTGCCAAATCACTATGCGGATCATACGGATGATCCGCTGTGGCGATCCCTAACGGGAGCAGCCGAAAGGAGAAGAAGAATATATATATATATATATATATATATATATATATATATATATATATATATATATATATATATATATATATATATATATATATATATATATATATATATATACACAAAAACTTGGACAGATTGGGCATTGACAAAGAAGGCTCTTTGGAATGGCTAAGAAAAGGTCAGCTCAAAAGGAATGGAGAACGAATCAATATAAATGCCCAAGATCAATGACATGATCCCAATGGCTTGAAGAAGATTGCAGAACTGAGTCAATCGGACAGGTGTAGATTCTCCAAGGTAGAAAGAGAAAGCACAAGCGACCTCTCTGGATGTAAAAAACAGACTCGTATCACAGCAGCTGTGCACCCAAAGACACAAGGTATATGGAGTAATCTACTGGGACATCAGCAAAAGTCTCAACAACCCATTTCGACAAAACTCATCAAAACATGAACCAAAAGCAATCGTTGAAAATGTGGAAGTACCATTCACCTGCGATCAGATGATCCAATCGAACGTGAACATAGAAAACAAGGCATTGTGCGTGGATATAGTACTTGGGTATAAAAAAGAAAAAAAAAGCATTGCTAATTGAGGTGTCGGTTCCCAGCAATTTTGGCCTAAATAACGCAGAAATCAAGAAAATGACCAAATACCAAGACCTCAAAAATGAAGTGAAAACCTCCTGGAATCTGAAAAATTCCCAAAATGTACCACTGATATAATTAGAGCAACAGGAATGATGAATAAGAACCTCACGGAGATCTTGATAAACATCCCTGGGAATAGTACTACCAACAAACTGCAGTTGGAAACTGTCCGGGGCTCAGTGATGATCCTCAAAAGAACTCTCAGAACAAAACTTTGAGAACAAGAAAACTTCATAGCTTGGCCCATGAATCATGATCCCTTCTTGAAATGGAGGTGGATACTTCGAGACCTGGGAGGATGCCATTCTACCTTTGATATCTGCATATGAAAATATCAACCAAACAAACAACCAAACAAACAAACAAACAAAAAAAAACACACATGCACACACACCTCAGATGTTCTGTTTTCTGCCCACACATATTTGAAGTAGTACCATCTCCAAGCCTGCTTTGTGTCATATTATCGACATGCTAATCCCAGTGTTGGCTTAATGGTTAAGGTGGCTGCCTTAATATTCTAGGGCCTTGAATTCAAGCCCATGTTGTGCTTTTGAATTAACACCAGGTAGGGTTGACTCAGCCTGTCATCCTTCTGAAGTTGGCAAAATGAATACCAGCTTACTGGTAATAGGGTCATTGCATCGGCGGCACAACCACACCCCCATAAAATGATGCAGCCAAGCAGCCATAACCTGCATACTAATTAATAAATCTGCATGCTCTTTGTCCTTCTCAATGCACTTGGTCCATTGGTCAAGCAGCTCTTTGATCTGCACTAGAAGCTTTCTCTCTGAAGGATCTTTATCGTGGTTATGGTTATCTTAACCTCTTCAGCTGATTAAAAACGTCTTCCCCCAAGCTTGCTCGGTTTTTAAAATTCTTTTCTTCTATAATTTCAAGATGCACTTAATCTGCATTTTATTTCACCATTTACATGAACGTAAGAATAATCATTGATTTTGCACTGAACTTTTCTGCCATGGCCATGTCCTTGGTACTACAACAAGGCTTAATTATATTAATTGCTGAAATAAAACAACTAGTTTGAGGAACATGATGGTTATCTGACATTTCACTAAACATTGAGACGATACAATAACTTTGTGATCACTGATCACCAAGACCACTAGAAGTTGCAAATGGGGCGAGAACTTTTAGGTTAGCACTCGTACGTATGTACACACACACCCACACACACACACACCCACACACACACACCCACACACACCCACACACACATCCACACCCACACACACCCACACATACACTTTTTTTTCTGAAACATTGTAGTTATATTGTCTTTCAGAAATATATTAACTTTTGTGTTCAAATGTTATATGATTTTGAAAATATAATTTGTGACCTCTTGCATTTTGTTTGTCCATTGATTTTCTAATTATTTCCCAGTACTGTCTTTCAGAGCTACCCAGAACTATCCTGCGTTCTTTTGTCAACCTCCACCACCCCCTCCCCCATCCGCACTCTGGGCCTGGCTATGTGAGCCATTAGGCTGGGGCTCGGTGCCCAGGCCTTTTGCTCGTGCAGTATTAATGAGGCCTAGCTGAGGCCTTGCATTAGCCCCACATTAGGGACGATTAGAGAAAGGAAGGAGGAACTGTAAGTTAGGGAGAGACATGGTAATGGTGAGACGGTAGATGTTGGGAGTAGGAAGATTCATTGTGTGTTTGTGGAAAGTGAAGAGGTGGCGGGGTGGAGCGTTGTTGTGTAATTATAGATGTCAATGTTTATGAGTGTTTTTGATTGCTTTCCATGTGCTCAATCATGTATAAACATGCATGTGTGAGATTGAGGGTTACATTAGCGAACATAGCCTGAGCAAAGTAATCAAGTACTTACAAAGCTTTTTTGTACAAAGGGAAAGCTCAATATTTGAATCTGTTCATGATTTTAGCAAGATGTTTCACCTGCACGGCTTCCTCCCAGCAGCCAACACAGTGATCACACCTTCCTGAACTGACTCGATTCAAAACAACTCCACTTCTCACTCTTGCTTGCTGCTAATCGTGGCCTCCTCACTCATGGTTCAGTACATTTCATTCAATTGTCCTTGAGAATTACTTCAGATGTTTGATGGTTCAACTTCAGATCTGATTCAAATTCACTCCTCACTCCGAGTTTCTTCAACATGAAAACATACATAACTTGGTTCAACTCTCAAGCACAGCTCAGATATTATCCAGGTTTTCATTTCATCATTGAATATTCTTCAAAACAGGCTCAAAATGTTAGTGTTAAGTTTTCCATCCAAAGCAGAAACTTGAACTTCTTTTTGAGGTTATTATGTTCCCTATCCTTCCAAACCCTCCATCCTTCCAAACCCTCCATCCTTCCTCCCCCCCCTTTCCCCCAACCATCTCCTTATTTTATATCTCTGACCTCCCCTCGAGAATTCAGTCTCTGAAAATCTGCTTCCTGCCACCTCCTTTCATGGCTGCTTGTCTGGGCGCCTGAGCAAGGAATAAAGGCATCTTCCACTATTTCTCATATCTTAGATCGATATCAATCCAGGGACTGCCGGCACATCTTCTCAAGCACATCTCTCTTGGAGCAATCCAAGGCAATGGCTTCACCCGAGATTATTCCTGTAATGTCCACCATACACCTTATGTTTCAAACGAGTCAGTCAAAACTCCTACACCATTCACTAAAATGCTAATAACTGGTCAAAGAAATAATCTTATCCTGTTAAACAAAGTACTTAAATCTCATCAAACCAACATGAGAGTCAGTTTATTGTACATGCTTTAAAGAGAGTCAAAAACCTTATTAACTGAAGTGTGTACAACTGATCCAAGATGATGAATTGTACACACACCAAGTCCACATGTAACCTAAAAATTAAAAACTAATCCAAACTGACATGTTTGTACCAAACTGTTTAAAATTACTCAATCTTACTAAAACCAAATCTTCACCAAATGGTTTTAAATTACTCGATCTTATGAAAACCTATTACCCAAACTGTTTAAAATTACTCAATCTTACTGAAACATTACCCAAACTGTTTATAATTACTCAACCTTACTAAAACATATTACCCAAACTGTTAAAAATAACCCAATCTTCCTAAAACATTACCCAAACTGTTTAAAATTACTCGATCTTACGAAAACATATAACCCAAAATGTTTAAAATAACCCTATCTTACTAAAACATATTACCCAAACTGTTTAAAATTACTCAATCTTACAAAAACACATTACCCAAAATGTTTAAAATAACCCAATAGTGCTGAAACTTATTCCCCAATTTTACTAAAACATTATCCAAACTGTTCAAAATGACCCAATCTTACTAAAACCAATTAACCAAATGGTTTTATATTTCTCGATCTTATGAAAACCTATTACCCAAACTGTTTAAAATTACTCGATCTTACTAAAACCAATTAACCAAATGGTTTTGTATTTCTCGATCTTGTGAAAACCTATTACCCAAACTTTAAAATTACTCAATCTTATAAAACATATTACCCAAACTGTTTAAAATTACTCAATCTAACTGAAACATTACCCAAACTGTTTATAATTACTCAACCTTAAGGCGCTGTCACACCTTGACGATTTAGCCAGCGTATGCCGACTTATGAAAAATCTGTCTAAAACGCTGACACGCGTCGAATACGTTATGGGTAAGTTTTGTATACGTTAAGAGCACGCTGAAAAACACTGCCATACATCGTAGTACGCTGGCTTTCATCGTTGTACTTTGCGGTTGTCCTCAAATTTTAGCATGCTTGAAATTTTCCGACGTATGCCAGCGTATGACTCACATGTTCCGCGACGCTGGCCATAAGTTGTAGGCACGTTATGCGATCGTTGACACACGTCGACACAAGTTCCTTGTAAGTTACTCATAAGTCGAAACACATCGAGGTAATGTTTAGCATACCCGAAACTTATTTTCTCTGTCAACGCACATTTTCTTTTTTTCTCCTTGGCTCTGTGAAGGCTCTTGACGAAATATCTGAAGTTGTTGTTGTTGTTGTTTTTTTTGTTTGTTTGTTTGTTTGTTTTTAGTCTATCACGAATTTTAAAATATATTCGGACAGTTGCTTTTAAGTTTCGACGTCGACGTGACAATATCCTCAAACAGAAAATATTCACAGAGGAGGAACTAAGAATAGACATGAGCAAACTCAAGAGGCAATCGGACGTGACGTAACGGCACGTGACGAAATATCGGAAGTAATTGTTTTTTAAACGCTGCCAATACGCCATTATATGGGAGCTGTAAATTCGAAACACGTTCAGTAAGTTCTGTGATCGTCCGGAAGACGTCAATCAAATACGTCTACATACGTCAATATGTGTTGGAGGTACGTTACACATAGGTTCAAAGCATGTTACTCATAGGTTAGAAATAAGTTTTAGGTATGCTAAGCATTACCTCGACATATTTCGACTTATGAGTAACTTACAAGTAACGTGCCTCGACGTGTGTCAACGATCGCATAATGTGCCTCGACGTGTGTTAACGATCGTATAACTTGCCTACAACACGTTACTCATAGGTTATAAATAAGTTACGGGTACGCTAATCATTACCTCGATGTGTTTCGACTGATGAGTAACTTACAAGTAACGTGTGTCGACATGTGTCAACGATCGCATCACGTGCCTACAACTTATTCCCAGCGTAGCGGAACGTGTGAGCCATACGGCGAGTACGTCGTAAAATTTTCAGCATGCTTGAAATTTCACGACGTACGAGACGTACCACGAAATATGACAGCATACTTCATCGTTTTTCAGCATGCTCTTAACGTATACACAACTTACCCATAACGTATTCGACGTGTGCCATGTTGGTTCGGCAAATTTTTCATAGGTCGGCATACGCTGGCTAAATCGTCAAGGTGTGACTGCGTGGTTGACACTTTCAATTTTCAGGCGGTTATGATTTAAATCGGCGTGCGACAGGTTTTTAACAGGCTACGCCACGAGTTCGTCGGCGATACGTGCAGCGCGCTATGCCTAAGTTAAACTATCGTTGGGCATAGGTTGTGAACGCTGACAACAGGCTAAGCATTCGTTGGTATAAGTTATGTATAAGACAACGAAACGTTCTGTGCCCGTTACTAATATGTTATGCATACAACCAACACTTTACGAATACGACCAAAACTTTTTTAAAAAAATCAAAATTTCAGCATACGCCAACGTTTTACATACATTTTTATACGTTGCCATTGCTGGCTAAATCGTCAAGGTGTGACAGCGCCTTTACTAAAACATATTACCCAAACTGTTTCAAATAACCCAATCTTACTAAAACATTACCCAAACTCTTTAAAATTACTCAATCTTAAGGCCCGGTCACACCTTGACGTTTTAGCCAATGTATGCCGATTTTTGAATTTTTTTTTCTAAAACGCTGGCACACGTTGAATACGTTATGGGTAAGTTTTGATAACATTGAGAGCACGCTGAAAAACACTGCCATACGTCGTTGTACGTGGGCTTTAAACGTTGTACTTTTTGGTTGTCCTCAAATTTTTTCATGCTTGAAATTTCACGACGTATGCCGGCGTATGACTCACACGTTCCGCTACGCTGGCTACAAGTTGTATGCACGGTCTGCGATCGTTGACAGACGTCAACACATGCTACTTGTAAGTTAATCATAAGTTGAGACACGCCGAGGTAATGTTTAGCGTACCCGAAACTTATTTCTAACCTATGATTAACGTGTTGTTGGCACGTTACGCGATCGTTGCCACACATCGACAGACGTTACTTTTAAGTTACTCATAGGCTGAAAGACGTCGGTATAATGGATCGTCCTTGCGTCAGCGTCCACGGCCACGGCCAGGACACTTATTTGCAGCATTCTTCAAACTTTTCTTCGGCATGACGAGGATGTTCACACTTCGATGTCTAGCTTGGCTATGATTCCAATTGTCCATCGGCAGCGTCTATTTAAAATAGTCGAGTTTGAGCGTTTTAACACGTTCAGAAGAAACGCTTCAAATTTCAAAACCCCAGCGTCAAAAAACAAAGGCGAGTGACAGCAATTTAAATCGTTCATTGTAAACAATGAAAATAGCTGAGTGGTACCGTTCAAAAGTCGTTGAGTGTAAAAAAAACCCAATTGTTGAGCGCAAGCGTCTACTTTCAATAGTGGAGATGCAGCCATTTAAATCGTTGAGTTTATCATTTAAATCGTTAAATCGTTAAACGTAAGGACGATCCATCATAACCCACACCCTCCCCCTCACACTCACGTACTACTGCCAACATGAACAAACTACTACTAATACTAATACTAATACTAATACTGATACTGATACTGATACTGATACTGTTACTGCTGACATGGACATCGACTCAAAAAGGACTCGAAAACACTGTTGGGTTCCCCTTTTATGAGCAGCATTTTTATATACCAATTCCCAAAAGCGCTGGGAACACGTCTTTATATGGCAGTTGTAAGCTAGAAACACGTCATTTTTTTTTTTTTGTCGACCGGAAGACGTCATTGGAATACGTCTACATACGTCGATGTGTGTTGGGACTACATAAAGAATTGGTTCAAAGCACATCAAACACAAGTTAGAAATAAGTTTCGCGTAAAAAAGACATTACCGCGACGTGTTTCGACTTATAAGTAGCCTTTGTGGACGTGTGTAAGCATCCACATATCGTGTGTAAAACTTCTCCCCATCGCATGCGGAACGTGTGTCATACACCGCGTACGTCGTAAAATTTTGAACATGTTTAAAATTTCTTGACGTACTCTACTTACTATGACGTATGATAGCGTAATTTAGCGTTGTACTCACGTATACCAAACTTACTTATACCGTATTTGACGTGCCCCAACGTTTTAGACACATTTTTCTTAGGTCGGCATATGCTGGCAAGATCGCCAAGGTGTGACCGCGATGTTGACACTTCCATTTCTACGGCAGTTATGATTCGAATCGTTGTGCGTCAGCCTTTTAATAGGCTACGTCACGACATCGTCGGCGATGCGTGCAATGCGCTATGCCTAAGTTAGACTATCGTTGGGCATAGGTTGTGTCGGCCGACAACAGGTTCAGCATTCGTTGGTATAAGTTATCTATAACACAACGAAACGTTCTGTGTCCGTTACCAATGCGTTATACATAAGACCAAGTCGCTATGAATACGTCTGAATCTTTAAAAAAAACATCAAAAGTTCAACGTAAGCCAGCGTTTTACATACATTTTAATACGTTGCCATCGCTGGCGTTGCCAGGTGTAGACTGTGGGACAGATCATGACCTCCTTGTGGCAAAGCCACGAGTCAAACTGAGAAAGGTGAAAAAAAAAAATCCGACCAGATATGGACCTGGAAAACATGTATAAGCTAGTGCAATAAAGTAAAAAATCGTTCTGCAGAGCCAGACTTGGTTGACAGAACGCCAGGCAAATTGTGGCAAGAGGTTGAAGACATTGTAAAAGAAGAGGCCAAAAACAACATCCCAAAAGCAAGCAGAAAGAAGAAGGCTAAATGGCTGTCAGAAGAAGCAATAAATATTACAGACAAAAGAAGAGAAATGAAAACCAAAGGCACATTAAGAAGGGACATGAAGTGTCAAAATGCTGACTTCTTAAGACAAGCTAGGAAAGACAAAGAAGGGTCTTTCAAAGAGTCGTGCAAAGAGATAGAAAGTGACAACAGAGTGGGGAAAACAAGACAACTTAAAAAAACAAAAAACATCAGAGATCACAGGAAGGTTTAGTTCTGGAATTTGGGTCCGTAAGAGTAGAACAGTGAAAGACGTGACAGAAGAAATACAGGTGAAAGATAGATGGAAGGACGATACGGAAACTCGATACAAACGAGATAGCAACATGATTACAACCTTCAAATGAAGTGAACATGAGCAAAAAACAATAGTGATAGAATGTTAAGTACGTGGAGCCCAGAAAGCGCTGGTAAAAGAAAAACAAAAAACCCAAAAAACACCAGGTGCCAACAAATTCCAAAAGAACTCTTTTTATTTAGGTAGTTGGAGAGTAATCAAAGTTTCAACAGGTATCTGTGCGCAGATCTGAAGCAGGATTGTACGGCCTGATTGGAAGCAGTCAGTCTACATAACATTGCCAAAGAAAGAGAATGTTCAAATAACTGAACCATTGCCTTGATTGCTAATAAGATACTACTACCACTGCAAGATACGACATTGCTCACAAGATACTACTAAAGATCATTCAACACAGAATAGAAGACTTCATGAAGCAAGAACTGCCTGTTGAGCAAGCACGTTTCAAAAGAGGAAGAGGTACGAGAGATCAAATCGCAAATATCAGGTAGATCATGGAAATGGCAAGGGAATATCCAAGGAAGGTGTGGCATTTCTGTTTTATAGATTAGAGCAAAGCTTTAGATTGTGCTCATCATGAAGTGATGTGTATTATGCTGAGAGAAATGGGGATGTTGGAGAACCTGATACGTCTGATAAGCCTGTACACTAAAAAAAACTGCAGCAAGAACAGAGTACGGAGAGACTGAATGGTTTAGAATACGGGACTTCGAAATGGTGTATGAATCGGCTTCCTGTTCGTTTGTTGAAATCGCAGCTCCTTGTTTCCACCTCATAAAGATGAGTTTTCGAACGGAATTTGTCCTGTTTTATGTCGTCGTGTCTTGTACAGGTGTTGCTGTTGTGTCCCGTCCAATATTATTCATGTTAATTTGTTCGTTGTTTTTTTCATTTCATTCCGTTTCGCATTGTTCAAAGATTGACGAGGCCTATCCTTGGATAGAAAGTGTGAAAATTATTTGTCTTTATGGTCCTCGTTTTTCTTTCCTCTTGCCACATATCTTGCTTCGAACGCCTCATCATTATCCGATTTGCTTTCCTCGCTTCAAAAAATCAAAACAAACAAAAAGCTTCACTTTTCACTCCATAACGGTTCTCATTTCTACTTCCTTCTGCTTCTGGTTCCACATTTTCCCCCACACCTCACACACACACACACACACACACACACACACACACACACACACACACACACACACACACACACACACACACACATACACACACACACACACACACACACACACACACACACACACACACACACACACACACAATCCTTCCTCCACACCCCATACACACAACCATTCCCCCACACTCCACACAAAAAACATTTCCTCACACCTCAAATACTCAAACGCCTCCTCCCCTATATCTAACTGTCTCGGCTATAACCTGACAGATCTCTCAATCTATGCCGCTGCCGATAAACCACATATCATCTGTTTAACAGAACCCTTCCTTCCACAGGCCATTCCTGATTCCTAAGTGTTTCTCCCTGGTTATTGTCTCCTCCAATTTCATCGGCCTGAACCATGCTCCAGTAGTGGAATTGCACTTTACTTCAATAACTTAATTTCTCAATGTCTGTACTGATATTACACCTCCCATTCCCCAGTAGTACTTTTGGCCACGACTTCCACGACTGGTTAAAAAACACACACGCACACGAACGGATGCTACTCCATCACCAATTTTGCAAAATGCAGGATAATTATTTATGTTGTGGTCCCAGAACGAAACATATATAGATATATATATATATATATATATATATATATATATATATATATATATATATATATATGTATATGTATATATATATATATATATATATATATATATATATATATATATATATATATATATATGTATATATGTATATGTATATATATATATGTATATATATATATATATATATATATATATATATATATATATATATATATATATATATATATATATATATATATATATATATATATATATATATATATATATATATATATATGTATATATGTATATGTATATATATATATATATATATATATATATATATATATATATATATATATATATATATATATATATATATATATATATATGTATATATATATGTATATATATATATATATATATATATATATATATATATATATATATATATATGTATATATATATATATATATATATATATATATATATATATATATATATATATATATATATATATATATATATATATATATATATATATATATATATATATATATATATATATATATATATATATATATATACATATACATATATATATATATATATATATCTATATATGTATATATATATATATATATATATATACATATATATATGTATATATATATATGTATATATATATATATATATATATATATATATATATATATATATATATATATATATATATATATATATATATATATAAATATATATTAGTAATTCCCGGCGTTGCTCGGGCTTTCTTGCAAATTTCCTGAATAGCTGTTAGCGGTTAGGGTTAGCGGTTAGGGTTAGCTGTTCATGTTAGGGTTAGGGTTAGCTGTTAGGGTTAGTGTTAGGGCAGCTAACCCAAACCCTAACCCTAACAGCTTGGCGTAGCGGAGGTAAACAGCGCCCGGGGCAAAGTGGAAATTTGCGTCCCCTGTAGGCCTTAAACTTGAGTGGATTTGAATGGAAAATCCCATAAGGGATATCGATTTATCGATTTTTTTCGAATATCGGAAGTGTTATGGAAAAAATTTATAGCCAATGACCAAAGTTGGACCAAAAGCCATAATCGTACCGAATTTGAATGGAATCAGTTGGAGTTTGTGAAAATGCATCAAAACGAATTTTGAGGGGCCTCTTAAGGAAGACAATAATATCATTAGTATATGTGCCAAATCTTGTTTCATTTCATGCAGTAACAAAAATCTGATGGTGGAACAAAGAAAGGGGCGTGTCGAAATATATATTTATATATATATATATATATACATATATATATATATATATATATATATATATATATATATATATATATATCATCTGACATAACCCCCACTCCCCCTCCCCTCCCCTCCCAAACATGAGTAATAGTAAATACCATCATTTTAAACTTACCCTGTGCATCGAGAAGCCCCACATATGACTTTCCCATCAGTGCGAAAGGCCCAGTCACACCTTGACGTTTTAGCCAGCTTATGCCGATTTTTGGAAAATTTGTCTAAAACGCTGGTACACGTCGAATACGTTATGGGTAACTTTTGATAACATTGAGAGCACACTGAAAAACACTGCCATACGTCGTTGTACGTTGGCTTTAAACGTTGTACTTTTCGGTTGTCCTCAAATTTTCCATGCTTGAAATTTTAAGACTTATGCCAGCATATGACTCACACGTTCCGCATAACGCTGGCCATAAGTTGTAGGCACGTCACGCGATCGTTGACACACGTCGACACACGTTACTTGTGAGTTACTCATAAGTGGAAACATGTCGAGGTAATGGTTAGCGTACCCGAAACTTATTTCTAACCTATGAGTTACGTGTTGTACTCACGTTACGCGATCGGTGACACACATCGACACACGTTACTTGAAAGGTGCTCATAAGTCGAAACACATCAAGGTAATGGTTAGCGTCAATGTTCCAGACTCCCTGTTTTTTTTTTTTGTTTTTTTTTTTCTTCCTTCCTTCGGTATGATGGTGATTTTGACACTTTGATTTCTAGTGCGGTTATAACATAATATAATTAATAGGCTGCCGCTCAACGATTTAAATCATAACCGCACTTTACACTGAACACCGTCATACCGAAGAGAAAAAAAAAAACCGGGAGTCTGGAACACTGACGCTAACCATTATCTTGACGTGTTTCGACTTATGAGCACCTTACAAGTAACGTGTGTCGATGTGTGTCAACGATCGCATAACGTGCGTACAACTTATTCCCATCGCATGCGGATCGTGTGTCATACGGCAAGTACGTCGTAAAATTTTCAACATGTTCAAAATTACAAGACGTACTCCACTTACTACGACGTATGATAGCGTACTTTAGCGTTCTAGTCACGCATACCAAACTTACCCATACCGTATTCGACGTGCGCCAGCGTTTTAGACGCATTTTTCAGAGGTCGGCATATGCTGGCAAGATCGCCAAGGTGTGACTGCGATGTTGACACTTCCATTTCTGCGGTGGTTATGATTTGAATCGATGTTCGGCAGCCTTTTCATAACCTACGCCACGTCATCGTCGGCGATGCGTGCAGCGCGCTATGCCTAAGTAAGACTATCGTTGGGCATCGGTTGTGAAGGCCGACAACAGGTTCAGCATTCGTTGGTATAAGTTATCTATAACACAACGACACGTTCTGTGTCCATTACTAATACGTAATGCATAAGACCAAGTCGTTATGATTACGTCCGAATCTTTAAAAAAAAACATCAAAAGTTCAACGTAAGCCAGCGTTTTACATACATTTTAATACTTGCCATTGCTGGCTAAAACGTCAAGGTGTGACTGGGCCTTAAGAAGCATGAAGGTTTGGTTAGAATTGGCCCATCTATGAAACCTTCGGCCTTTTACGGGCCCATATCGTTGGGATTTTTTTGCTGGACGGACTGTAATATTGCAAATTCTTGGAAGAATTGATCAGGAAGTTCTCGAATTATTTTGTTGTGCAGAAGCACACCCCTTTCCAGCTGGTACGTTCACAAGTATTTTCAGCTTCTTAAAAAAAAAAAAAAAAATATATATATATATATATATATATATATATATATATATATATATATATATATATATATATCTTTTTGTCGTTCCATCCCATCCTTATCTGGGAGGCATGGAAAATATCCAGGCAGCTCCTATTGACTTTGTTACAGGTCGTTTCTCTGCATGTGTCCTGAGCAATCTGGGGTGGATTACGTCATTTTAAAAATGGCGTGTTGGACAAGGGGTTGGATGGGTGTATTCTCTTCCCTGATTTGTTACCTCGGCCACCGAAGGTGGACGGATGTTATTCATTCTGTATGGTGAGTACATCATGAGGAAATATAACTTGGATGGCAATCGGAAGAGCGCACACCACCGCCAGGCTGAACAGTTTATAATTTGTATCCCATTGATAGGCCGATCTGGATCCAGACATGAACCAAAATCAAATCAGCTTGTTCTCATCAGCTACTCAACTCATCCACATAATTTTTGTCATTACCCATCCAAAACCCTTTTAAATATCGCACTACATAGCGTTTTTGGTCTTATCTCTTAATTATGAAGAATAACTTAAAAAATAAATTACAAAATCTCATATCCGGATCTGCCGCAAAATCGAATCGATTTGTCCTTTTCATCCACCCAACCTGTCCACCAAGTTTGATCTGAATCTGTCCATAACTTTTTGAGATATCCTGCTCACAGACAGACAATCAGGGGCGAAACCATAATCTCCATCCACCTTTAGTGGTGGTATCATCTTCAATTAGAATGATGTTGCAGTATCGGCAGGACCTGAGAATGTAAGAATGTTTTCCGAAGGGGACAATCGTCAGTGCGATAAGTTGGGGACAGGGATGGACAGTGAAGGGAAGAGAAGACTTCTGATCTCCACTCTTAGCAACTGTAACCCAGCAAGCTCTCTGGTCAGCGACAGGTGTGGCCATGCAGTAATGCAAGGCACAGGTGGGTACAGCCTCCATTGTTCCTTGAGCAGTCGTTTTGTGCTGGGGGACATTGTGGAAGCACAGTCGTGATGGTGTGAAATTCAGGCAGTTGTAGAAGTAAATGTTCTCCCAGCTACTTGTTCAGTGTTGCAGAAATCACCCTTTTTTCTTGCCAGTTTGGATAATACAGATATCCTGAGAAGCCCATGAGGCTTATGGGGTGTTGAAGGTCCTTCCAGTATCTTGTAGGTTGTGGTTTTTTTTTGCCTATACAGAGCTGTCAGTTTCCCATACACCACCCAAATAAAGGTATGCGTCAGAAGAACGTGTCACATGGTTGTAGCAAGATTGCCCATCGTGCGGGTACTCTGCTGGTAGTAACAATTGTATGAAGATGTCTTGACCTCTAACCTCTATGATGCATGAAGATGTATGACCTCAAAGATTGTTTAAGACCCTCAACACCCCTTGAGAGTCCTTAGATTCAGAAGAATGTGTTTGACCCTTTAGAACCCTTTGACCCTTTAGAACCTTTTTGAACCATAAGACCCCCAAGAACCTATCGACCCCTAAACCCATTAAGCCCCTGTAAACACTTTAGACGCACTTGGACATTTACATCCTTTAGACCCCTTCCACCCCAATGTACGTTGAGACCATTTAAGAACCCCAATACCATTGAAGATCTCCAACACCATTTAGCACCCCTATGATCCCCTAACACCACATAAGAATCCCAAAGCCTGTGGACCCTCGATAGCCTGTTAGACCCTTTAGAGCCATAAGACCCCCCTTGATCCCCAAGACCCGATAGACCATTAAGAACCCTTTAGACCCTGTACACCCTGTTAGACACCTAAAATCCTTTAGACCCCTTTTACCTTTAAGATCCTTTCGACACTTTATGTGCTCTTCACCCTTTAGAGTTTAGACCTTTTATACCCTTTAGACCCTTATACCCTTTACACCTTCCCACCCCTTAAGTCCCTTTTCTCCCTTTAAACCCCTTTGACCTTAACATCCTTTAGACCACTTGTACCATTCAGACATATTGGACAAGCGAGATATCTTATAGACTGCTTGGACCCTTGGCCATTTGGAGCTTTCGACCTTGAGACCACTTCAACCTTTTAAAATTAGATAGTGCACTGTTGATTCCTTCAGTTGTCTTTAGACTCCTTAGACATTTACATCCTTTGGACATTAGTCTTTTTGGGCCCTTTCGACCCTTTAGACCCTAACTACTATCACGACGTACCATTTAGACCTTTAGATCCTTTAGATAATCGAGAACCTTTTTCGATGCACACCAAACAAACATTGATAGCATTCTTGCGAAAAACAGACTATACTTTTTTCATCAAGTGATGCACAAACTCTACACACCCAGAGGGTAAGACCTGCTAGTAATGATAACGATCATGACAACAAATTGGTCTTATTAATGATGAAAATATTTTTATAAATAAAACCATGATGATTGGAAGTAAAATGATTGTCATGAATGCAATGGCTTATTATTTATGGATAATTACCGTTACTGGGATATTATTATTATTATTATTATTATTCTTCGGGGACCAAGCCATATCAGGTTGGTACCCTATTGATTTTATTATGTTTATTATTATTAGCCCATCCCCCACGCAGCGGAAGACAGGGTTTTGCAATCGTGTATATGTCCGTGTGTCCAAGCTGTAGCTTTTATAACATTTGAGCTTTTGTCATTAAATTTTCAACAAAGCTTTATTATGAGAATTTGAATAAGACAAATTAAGAATTTGGTCAATAGGTCAAAGTTAACAATTGGCATATGAAAGAAGAAGTCCGAATACAAAGCGGACGGCTTTGCATTTTCAGATGCCTTCTCGTTGTATCTTATTTTTCTGCCGTGGTGGACAATTTTTCATGTTTATTCCCTTTTAAATTGATTTTTTTTTCTGCAACCGCTTGTCTGATTGACACATTTTTCACAATCAGAGCAACGACTCGTGTAGAATTTTCTTATGTTATTTATGATGTCATAGGTCATGTGGTGTGGAAACCATGTCGGAAAAAAGGAAAAACTTTGGACCTCTTTGTCTCCGAACCGCTCCAAGGAAAAATTGACACTTGGCACATGTCATGTGCTCCCCATGGGGAATAAGTGTTGTTAACCATGACATCATCGGTGCCCTCATGATGACGTCATAATTCGATACGTGGAACACTTTATCTGATCAGTATGATAATTTTTTATGGTGATCTATGGATACATCCTATGGGGGAATTAAAGCGACTAGTGCGTGCCCGTACGTGCGTGGCCATACCTGCATGGCCGTACCTGCAAAAAAAAACAAACATTTCAAACCATGTGCCAGAAATAACAACCACACAGGCCGTTCCTTTGCTCTCGCGTGCCCGTAAGTGCGTGGCCGTACGTGCGTGGCTGTACGTGAAAAAAAAAACTTTCAAACAATTACACAGGCCGTTCCTTCGCTCTCGCGTGCCCGTACGTGCGTGGCCATATGTGCATGGCCGTACGTGCAAAAAAAATATAGAAAAAATAATAACTTTCAAACAACCACACAGGCCGTTCCTTCGCTCTCGCGTGCCCGTAAGTGCGTGGCCATACGTGCGTGGCTGTACGTGGAAAAAAAAACTTTTAAACAACTACACAGGCCGTTCCTTCGCTCTCGCGTGCCCGTACGTGCGTGGCCGTATGTGCATGGCCGTACATGCAAAAAAATATAGAAAAAATAATAACTTTCAAACAACTACACAGGCCGTTCCTTCGATCTTGCGTGCCCGTACGTGCGTGGCCGTACGTGCAAAAAAAAAAAAAATCATAATAATAACTTTCAAACAACCACACAGGCCGTTCCCTCACTCTCGTAAATGACGACTGGATCGGGGAATTGTGTTTATCTATAAATGCACATAAGAAATCGAGAAATTATTAGAATACAGTAAGTCATCACTATCCAGAAGTCCGTATGTTGTAACCCATAATGGGGAACGCGGCTGAGGATCTCTTCCCCAATGGCCACGCCTGCGCAGCAACGTGTCCCGTCATCGGTAAATAAATGGCGCCCTTTCCCCATCGGCCACACCTACTACGCAGCAACGTGTCCTGTCATTGGTTTGGCAAATAAATGGCCATAACTTGGGAACCACTTGTCCGATTAATATCAAACCTTGAAAAGGCACATACTCAGGTCCCCAGCAATATGCTGTACCTGGTAAGTTTCAATGAGATCGGACCAGTCGTAGTCGAGAAACAGCGGTCACAGACACACACACACACACACACACACACACACACACACACACACACACACACACACACACACATACACACACACACACACACACACACACACACACACACACACACACACAGATTGCTGGAATTATAGATAGATGACGTCATCGGTTGCTTGGTTCGGCAACCCTATTTATTTATTTTAAAAAATTCTTAAAAATGCTGTTCTCCGAAACAGCTGAACTGATCGAGGCTCAACTTTACAGGTATGGTCACCTAATAATGAGGAACAAAAAGTTCTCCACCTATGATGACAGGTCACATGGTCTGGCAGCTATGATTTTTTGAAGAATAAACCTTTAAAAATCTCCTTCTCCACAACGGCTTCACAAATTGAGAGAAAACTTCACACACATGTTCCTCAAGCCTTGAGGATACCAGGGTGTTCACAAATAATTTATGTCACATGATCTGGCAGCCATATTGGATTGAATGAAAATCTTTCAAAATATATTTCTCGTGAGCCGCTTCATCAATCGACGTGAAACTTCAAAATTATGATCCAGTATTCATGCGGAATATGTTTTAAATCTCAACCTGTTCGGACGCATGGACTTGCAGCAAGAAATATTTAATTATTTGAATTATTTATTTATTTATTTATTTATTTATTTGAATAAGGCTCACTTGGCTGTGCCTGGATGGGTTTGAGGGTTGAGGAGTCGCAGCTGAAATGTGAATCCTATCCAGGTTCCTCCTGATGACTTCATCTTTGCTTTTTTCTTGTTTGGGTTCCTTCTCATTACTCCCATGCAGTATTTGGTCTCCCATTTGATTTGAATTTAATTTTTTTGAATCCCATTCTGAGTTCAATCTAATAAAGAGGACGTCTTGGGTCAGGTGTCCTATTAAAGCGGGGTTGTATTGAAGCAGATTAAAGCAGGGTTGTATTGAAGCGGGACATCTTGGTACCCGGTCATCACTGCCAGAAGTTATAAAGTGTCAGTTTTCGTTTTGATGATTATTAAAGAACTGTGTAAATAAACGTATTTATATTCCTAAAAATATGAGAGATGAGAAAGTGGACACTTTGAGCAATGATCATCATTGAGCAATCAATGATCGATTGATTAATTTAAAGGGTTTTTAAACCTTTATTGTCCCCACACTTAAAAAATAATAATAATAATAGGGGCAATGACCCTGGGCTCAGCTGGTAGAACTAGCAAACCACTGGTAGGCGTAGATGACCCCCAAAATGTGTAAATTAGCCGATGGTTTGAACAAACTTGTGAAATCACCATGCGGCGATGATTCCTACCAAGTGACATCTCAATCGGGTGAATACTTTTTGAGAGAAGTCAAAAATAGTGATCCTGGAATGGTAATGATCTTTGACCTTTAAGTTGGCCGACGTAATATGTAATTTTTTGATGGGATTTGGAAGGCATCAGGAAGCCTTGGTCCTCAGAAATTCCACAAAGTTTAGTGAAAGTAGGACTGAGTCTTAACATCACTGGTGATGAAGGTTGTGGTTAAGTTTCCTCAAAATCGTGTGTGTCGTTTCGGAGAAGAAAGCAAATACCTATCTTGGGGGGGGGGGGTGTCAAGATGTCCTGCTTAAAACCCCACACACCCTGATGTTTTTTAAAATGCCGTGAACAAACTTTAGTCCATCACGGATGACGAAGGTTGTCGTCATGTTTCATCAAAATTGCGTGTGTTGTTTCAGAGAAGAAAGCAAATACCTCTCTTGGGCGGGGGGGGTGTCAATAACCCTCCCTTAGACCCTCATGGACCCCGATTTATTTATTATTATTACTTTTTTAAATTCCGTTAAATAACTTTAGTCCATCATGGGTGATGAAGGTTGTCATCTTGTTTCATCAAAATTGTGTGTGTAGTTTCGGAGAAGAAGATCCGAGTATTTACATACTGACTCACTCACTCACTTACTCACTTACGGACGCCGTGCGATACTAATACCTCTCCTGAACTTCATTCCAGGTGAGCTGAAAATGGAGGGTGATTGTAATCACCTGTCTTGTGCAGAAATTCACCAAACTTGGTAGTTATGATCACAACATGGCATTTATTTATTCGTGTGCAGCCTAATGCTGCTTGGCTGCATCATTTTCTGAGGGAGTGGCTGTGCTGCTGTGCCCCAGTTACCAGCTCGCTGGTACTCATTTTCCCGACCTCAGAAGGATGACAGGCTGAGTCAACCCGCCCGGTGCTAATTCAACAGGTAGACAGAGGCTTGAACTCAAGACCCTGGGATCTTTAAGTTCGTCGCTTTAACCGTTAAGCCAACATAAGACAAGACGACACATGACATGAAGGTGCGACAACAGTATCATTTTGGCCCCAGCCCTGGTACCCAGGGGTGGTGTAAAAAGGTAAATACCAAAAAATGCCACTACGGGCACATTCTAAACATTATCTTAAATGAAAGTTTGTATATGCAAATAAATATTGGGGAACGCATGAAATATGTTCCGATTTTTTGGGGATTTTGACCCCTAGTTCATGCCTTTGGGGTCAAAACAGACAAAAAATAATTACTCAAAATTTGATATTGGGTCTTTCCTGGGAGACGTTTTTGCCATCTTTCAACTTTGCTTGAGGTGAGAAGCGTAGGGATTTGCGATGGCGTGCCATCAACTTCACTCTCCTTTACTTTTGCACAGGAGTTGATTGAAAAGTCCAGGATTAGTCATTTATTACATTGATTTGAGTCAACCACGGAGAGTAAAGCTTATTTATACTGTTTGAAATGAAAGACATTATATTTGATAGTGGAAAGTCTCCTTTTTTTTTTCCTTTATAACATCAACGCAAAAAAACAAAAATGTGTGCACTCACAAAGGATTATGAAGCAGTTTTCTTTGCAATTGATTGAATACATTTTATGAAAAGTTTAAATGCTCAAGAGATAAAATTACTTCGCGAGTGGAACATTTAACAGATTATGGTATATACTTTTATTTTTGGGACAATTTGTTTACATCAATGCCATATGGCTTCAACATAGTCAATTTAATTTCGCCGCAAACGCTCTGTAACACGCGTGAACCGGCACATGAGAGCACGAGTTGACAACACTTAAGGGCTTGTCTCGTTACGTCATTATCATCATCATCATCATCATACTAAAATACCCAATTCGGTGTCTGTCTCTGGTCGATGCATTTGGTTATTAGTTATTCAATCTCAACCAATTTTACATTTTCAGACATTACTTTCAGTCTTTTATGTTCCTCAAAGGGGAACCCAAACGCTCAGACAACCTCAATGCTAATGTACCACTTGATATCCTACAAAATAGATATGATGTGTTTTTTTTTTCCCAATTTATAAAGTCGATAATTTTGCGATTAAAGGAAGAAATCTTCTCTTCTTCATGATTTACCGTGACGTCACACCATGTTGGTGAGCGCAACTTCTGTATTGTTACATCGCGCTACTATTTAACTGAAACGGCGAATAATTTTTGGATTTCTACAAATATGCTGAGTCGATGCTTCTACAAATATGCTTGGTGGTTGAAGTAATACAATCCGAGATGGTTTCATGCTCCACCAATGGCCAAAAAGTCCCAAAGTTTGCCCAAAAATGGACGAAGTTTGTCCAAAATACACGAATGCAGACCGGGCCTACAAAATGTTCACTTTTGTGTTCCTAACATGTTACAAGCACTGTGATGAAACAACAGAGATGGCTCGATATTGTGGTTATCCGCCATGATTGAGAGGGGATGCCATCCCCACGATTAAGTGGAAGAAACAGCCGTCGCTCCAAACTGTAACACCATCTCTACCCAGATACCGGGACATGTACACGGACAATGTGAACGATCAATCAAACACTTGTTGCCATTGCCTGGCAGTTACCACAAGAGCACCTGAATATAATTATCTTTTATCAACACAAATTTCTACAAATCAAACGTATCATCATCTACTCCTCTGAGAGGATTTGACCGAGGATGCTAAAACTTTCAGGACACTAAAACTAAAACATTCAAACTCCTTACACCCCTCCTCCACCATCATCACCCCCACAATCCATCCATCCATTGGGACCATACTCTGTGCAGAGCGTTGGTGCTGCTTAAGCAGTCTTCTCGGCTATTGGGCACAATCCTGGATGGATCGCCACTCCGACACAGGATACCAGCATTCTGATACCAATTTTGCCGACCTCGGAAGGATGACGGGCAGAGTCAACCCCCACCTGGTATTAATTCATCAGCCGAGAGGGATTTGAACTCAGGATCCGAGGATCTCAAACCCACCACCCGAACCATCAAGCCAACACCAGGCATACCCCCACGATACCTACCACCATCACACCCCTCGCCCCTCTACAATCCCCATCTACTGGGAATGGACATCGACACTTCACCGATATGATGGTGGGTCACATTCGGGACACAAATGGCGTCCGGGAAAAGTATTAAACGGGACGATCCCATAACATACAATTTGCTTAGTCAGCCTGCAACAGTGGGACGAAGCATTTGTTAGCTATCTTGTCTGAGTGTGCCTGGGCAGTGTCAGCTGTCGGGCGATGACGGGTATTTCTGCTCGATTAACATATATAAACCGATTTATCAATTAATACAAAATCCCTTGCTTAAAAATCAAACCCTACCGAGCTGAAGTGATCATGTGACCAACGTGTTCATCTTCACAAACACATCCACCTTCCTCCTCTGAATTGCTCGCACGAGGCTCGAAACGATCTGGCTCCACAATTCCCCCCCAAAAGCGTATCCATCACCAATTTTTTTCTCCAACAGTTTCTTCAAAATCCCACTGATCAGTTTCAACATTCTGAGACCCATCAGTGTGTTGCTGATGACCGTGGCATCAGTATCGGAATCCGAGCTCGACCTGCACCGTGTGTCGATGTAAAACCGCCGTTCGGATCAAGGTGAGTTCATCGTGTGATATCACTGGCGAAATCGAAAATCGACATTCGAGGGATTTTTTTTTTCGACACTTTGTGATTGGTTTAAAGAAAATTCAATTTTTTCGATCCTCGTGGAGATCTCTAAGTCTGACTCACGTTGTTGTTCTTCATCTTCTTCTTGTGGACTTTTTTGTTTCACAACCTACAGTTTTCATCGAAACTTCCTGAAACTTGGCGTATATATATATATATATATATATATATATATATATATATATATATATATATATATATATATATATATATATATATATATATATATATATATGTAAAAATTCCCTGCGCAGACAGTAACGATCTCTGATTTTGAAAATTCCTCCAAGAAAAAAAGTTATGACGTCAAAATTTCTCCGCTAATGGGAATCGCCTAAAAAATTATCTCCGAAACTAGGCAAGGTTTTTGAATTCTGTTTGTGGGAATCGAACAGGGCATTAGCAGAGATGAATTACCGCACATATGATACATCACGATGACGTCATATCAATTTATTTGACGTCATTCCTATTTTTTGACATTTTTTGTTTCACAACCCAGAGTTTTCATCGGATCTTCGTGAAACTTGCCATGTATATGCAGAAAGCCCACGCGCAGGCAGTAACCATCTCCGATTTTGGAAATTCTTCCAAGAAAAAAAGTTGACGTCATAATATCGCCGCTAATGGAAATCGCCTGTACCATTATCTCCAAAACTAGGCAAGCTGTTTGAATTTTGGTTGTGGGAATCAAGCCGGGCATTAGCACAGATAATTTATCGCAAACCTGATACATCACAATGACGTCATATTCGTTTTTATTACGTCATCATTAAGAGGACGAGGATCTTAGCTCATTTGAGCTTGTTGTTCAAGGGAACCATGTTTTTTCTTTCAGGTTCATTCGTAAATCACAAAATGTCAAAGTATGTGATATTTTACAAGCTGCTGTGTAAAGGAAAAATGACGAAGCTAAAGACCACAGTTCTGTAAAATGTTATGATTTCTAAGTTTCTATGTCAAGTCAGACTTTCTTTGAGGACACCCGATGGTGTTAACAGTTTCATGAAAGTTATTCTTCCTTTGACCAACCCTGGCAGGATGGACCGGAACCTTTATCAGAGCTCTGTGCTGCTCAAGCTTCCTGTTCCTGGTCGCTCACCTTTGCTTCCAGATCACGGTCACCGTGAAGTATGCTTATGGCCAACTACAACTACCCTACAACTGTAAGGTTCCTCCACCACGTACAACTCAATGCCACCTCACAGTATCTCCACTCACACTGACATTTCTTACACTCGCTCAATCTCACTCTTTCACGAGGCTGTCTCCCTCACTCACCACACAAGTTACACTATCACACCCGTCATATATGTCACACGTCACGAGTCAGGTACGATCAGTTAAACGTCACATCAACATCATTTCGCTCACGTCACGAATGTAAACGGACAAACCGACACAATAAAAAAACTCCGAAGGTTGAAGTCCCGTTTGGTGATCCCATCCGATCCCTTCATGGTTCAAATCCCACATACCGATGCTCTTATAATTTATTTAACAGGACACTCGTGTCTATTTATGACCTTGCGTGACCTGCAATATGTGAATTAATCTTTGATAATGCAGAAAGTAAATCCCTGTTCAAGGTTTTGTTGATTTATGTCTGATTCCAAGGGAATGTTTTCAGATCAATTCTCTCCATGAGATAATTAAATAATTTCTAAACCATTTCGCTCAACACGTACATGAGGGAGAACTTTTGTTACCTGTCACCGAAGGTGGACAGAGGTTATGTTTTCACCTGTCTGTCTGTTTGTCCGTCTCTCTGTTTATCTGTCTCTCTGTTTTTCTGCCCTTCTGTTTGTCCGCCCTTCTGTTTGTCCGCCTCTCTGTTTGTCTGTCTCTGTTTTTTCTGTCTCTCTGTTTGTCCGTCTCTCTGTTTGTCCGTCTCTGTTTGTCTGTCTCTGTTTGTCCGTCTCTCTGTTTGGCTGCCTCTATTTGTCTGTCTCTATTTGTCTGTCTCTGTTTATCCGTCTTTCTGTTTATCTGTCTCTCTGTTTATCTCTCTCTGTTTGTCCCTCTATCTGTTTGTCCGTCTCTCTCTCTGTCTGTCTCTCTGTTTGTCCATCTCTTTGTTTCTCCATCTCTCTGTTTGGCTGCCTCTATTTGTCTGTCTCTGTTTATCTGTCTCTGTTTGTCTTTTTCTCTGTTTGTCTGTCTCTCTGTCCGTCTCTCTGTTTGTCCGTCTCTCTGTTTGTCCGTCTCTCTGTTTGTCCGTCTTTCTGTTTGTCTGTCTCTCTGTTTGTCTCTCTGTTTGTCCATCTCTGTTTGGCTGCCTCTATTTGTCTGTCTGTGTTTATCTGTCTCTCTGTTTGTCCAACTCTCTGTTTGGCTGCCTCTGTTTGTCTTTCTCTCTGTTTTTCTGTCTCTGTCCGTCTCTCTGTTTGTCCGTCTCTCTGTTTGTCCGTCTCTCTGTTTGTCTTTCTCTCTGTCCGTCTCTCTGTTTGTCTGTCTGTCTGTGAGCATGATATCTCAAAAAATTACGGACAGATTTGGACTAAATTTAGTGGACATCTTGGGTGTGTAACAAGGACAAATTGATTTGATTTTGGTGAAGATCCGGCGTTTCGGTGGAATACAAAACGTAAACTGTTCAACCTGGCGAGGATTTTGTGCTCCACCGAGTGCCGTTCTAGTTTATATCCTGTGCCCAACACACGGGACCTTTAGAGAATGCCCGGCTTGAGTTCACCTGGAGTGTCCACACAAGAACCATTCACCTTTTACCTTCAATGAGATGACTAGGAAGATTTAACTGATGAGACGTTATCCAAAGTGATCTACAAACGTTCATCGAGTGTCCGATTTGATTGTAAACCTGAGCTCCAAACAGTCCGGCAGTATGGTATACAGGTAGCTCACTTACCTTTGAGCTATCGAGTCTGGGTTTGATTCCTCACCCGACTATAAACTGCCAGAGTGGTGCATCACAGTCATGGTGTTGCATCACAAATCAAGACGTCCCTTGGGTGGACATTAAACGGGGTGTTCCGTCTGCTGGCACGAGCGATGAATGTTAAAGATTCCTGAAATTATATCCACTGTTTCCATGTGATGAATACAAAGCCAAGATTATACATGAGTGGTGATAGGTGAGTGTGCATTTGCTCGCTGTGCTTACCATGTTACATATTTGTGTACACAAGGAAAACAAAAATAAGTCTTGTGGACCATCATGCCTGTGTCGCATCCACAAGCCAACACTCCCGCATATTGCAGGTTGTGCCATTTATACAGTTTGGCACACATGGCCTGTTTCCAAAACATAACATGGAATGTTTACCTTTTTATTCAGTTATCGAGGCTCATGGAAGAGCAGCATATCAAGCGGGCAATGGGTCAATACACAAGATGGGTGAAAGGGAAAAAGGGAGGTGAAGAATGTATGGATGCATTACAGCGTGGGGGAGACATGTTGCAGGTGAAAGGTGAACATGTCAGTATATGTAGTGGAGCCCAGAGGTGTGAGTGGCATTTGAAAGGTTCAAGGAGCGGGGTATTTGTTACTTAAAAGCCATGGTTGTTTTGCTCATCACATTACCCATACGTTTATGTTCCTTTCGTTTCATTAATTCGAGATTGCTTGTTGTGTCGAAGTATAATCTATAATTTTGCAACAGCTTACATTTATAGATCTTACTTAAATTGAGTATCGAGTTATCATCAGATTTCTTTGTCAAGGTGCCATTTCAGAAAGAAATCCACGAGCGCATGGTGGCCATGCATGGTGAAGGTAGTCCCTCATATTATACCAAATGGGCAGACGACTCAAACCATCGATGAGAGTCCCGAGAAGATGATCCCAGGTCAGGACTGCCAGTCCATGTGACTGATCCACAAAACTGTTGTCCATGTCGAGACATTAATCGTGGACGATCGGTGGCATGTTCACCAAATCATCCACAGAAATTCCATTTTTCTCAAGGCAGTGTTTCCACCTTCGACAATGAACATTTGATGCCCGAGGTCTCACCAAGAACGTCCCACAACAAACCTTGCACTGAAGATCCACAGCAACGGCTGGATTTTGTGTCACGGGCTCTTCAAACTACTCAAAGCACACCCAGCCGACTTATCACTCGAGCAGTAATCGATGGTGAAAACGAATTGGAATCGAAGCAATGTGGAAGCACACGGGATCACCAACACCGAATATATTTCACACCCAGCACTCAGCCCACGAGATAATATGCTAGGTTTTTCTGAGATGCACAGGGAATCCTACTGATTGACTATTTTCCTCAAAAAAACTACAATCGCAGGGGAGTAGTGCATGATGTTCACCGAACGTGTGATCTTCAACGACAACACATCTGTTCACGAGGTCCATCGTTGCATGAGTCATGATTAATGACGGTGGTTTTGAACACCTGGATCACCCTCTCTTCGTATGGTCCAGACCCGTCCCCCAGTGACTGTTGTCCATTTCAAGTTCCACCTGCGTGACTGATTCACCAACGATGAAAAATGACCGTAGCAACTGAGACTTGGCTGAAGGAGCCATCTGATTTTTATTTAATAATCGGAATAGACATTTTGACTGACAAGTCAGGGCTTTGACGTCGAGAGATACCATATTGGAAAAAAAATAAAAAATAAATGGATCAAGTGTTTCTAAAGTGATCATACTCGGTCTATGAAAGTCAACGGCAGTGTATGCTCAGCCATATCCTCTTCCTAGTTTACCTGAATGATTTTCCTGAGATCACCAGCTGTGACATCTTCCTCTTTGAAGATGATACCAACATCGTTAGTGGAATAACAAGTCAAGAGGATTCATCTGAACTGCAAGCCTAGTGTTGGCTTCGGAGTTAGGGTGACTGGCTTGGAAGCCTATGGTCCTGAGTTTGAGCCCCGGGGATCCTAGGGTGCTGCGTTTGAGTCTGGGGGATCCGAGGGTCCTCAGTTTGAGTCCCGTTTACCATGAAATACCACCAGGTGGGGTTGACTCAGCCTGTCATCCTTCGGAGGTCGGTGAAATGAGGACCAGTGTACCGGTGTACGTGCACAGCATCAGCATCACAACCATGCCCTAACAAAATGATAGCTACCCAGCAGCCAAGCTGCCATACGCAAGAAGAAGATGGAAACTGCAAGAAGATCGAGAAAAACTACAAGTCTAGTCCAGTCAGTCAGTAGCTGCTAAACTCCCTTCCAGAAAAATTGAAAGTTTAAATTTTCAGGAATAAAGCAAAAGTTCACGTCTTACCAATTCAAAAAAGGGGACACTTCTCACACACGTGTGAAGCATGTTAAGTCAATGAAGGACCTTTATTGGGGTTACCATCGACAGTTTATCATTTGAAACGCATATCCAGGACAAAGTATCGAAGGAAAACAACATGGCAGGCCTAGTCAGAAAGACCTTTATGTACCTCGATGAGGATATGTTCATAAGACTCCACAAAGCCTTCTTCGGCCTCATTTGGAATGTGCTCACACTGTGTGGAATCTTTGCAAGTTAAAAGATATTGGTGCCTTGGAAAATATACAAAGGATAGCTACAAGATTGGTCCCATCCTTGAAAGGCCTCACTTCTAAGGACAGACTGAGAAAACTGAATTTTCCAACTCCAGTCTGTGCATGTGCGTATGGAGAAATAACTGAGACCTTCAACTTGCTCAGGTGAAGGAACAGGTGAATCAGATTGATGATTGAATTATGAGGCGCACACGTCATCTTATGCTAGCTGTGTTGCCTTGTTTTGGAGACAGGTGCATTAAATATGCCATTCATTTCACACCTTATCTACAGCACAATGTTGCCAGAACTAGAGGATATTCTTTCAAGCTACTGAAGGTAAGAGCCAAGAAGAATGTACAGAAGAGCTTATTTAGAAGAGCTGAGGATTACAATCTTGTGGAATAGCCTCCCAGTGGATGTAGTGCAAGCAGATAATTTGCTTAGATTTGGAAAAAAAAGAATGAACATGAGTTGGCACAATGCAGCGTTCAAGTTCCAGTATTGAGCTTCTCCCCCCGAACATGCACTCTTTGGAGATAATGTGTCACTTCGCCGGGATCTGGATATCGAGGAATGAACAGACCTACATCCGAAAAATTACCCGAAATAAACCTTAAACTAGAACGGGCACTCATTGGAGTGCATACCTTCACCAACGCTACATTTTGCCCCCCCCCCCCCAGAAACCGTTGATTGTGAGGGTATTTAATCCCATACCACATCTGCCATCTCATATGTGTTATAATGGCTTAAAAACATTAAATTTCCTGCTGTTTGACACTGATTCACGTACATTGTACAATTTCTGTATGAACTCCCTGACGTTTTTGGGTGTCGGTGTCAAGTCAATCTGATGACAACTGGTCACATTATAAGAAATAAGTTCAGTGACACCCCCCCCCCCCCCAATGCTGTAAACTCACCAATAAAGTCACTGTCAAATATTACACATCACAGGATAGGGAATTCAATTCTAAACATTTTGAATCTACTTACATGCAAATTGCGTAAGAATTGACCGCGTTATGATAATAAAGGTCGTTGAGCCCCCTGACCTTTGACTCCCAACCGCGAAAAAGGGTTATTACGTCATTGTGTCATGTCACATAACACAAGATACGGCATTGAATTCTGAACATTTTGGCATTGGTTGCATGCAAATTGGATACAAATTGACCGCGCTATGGTAAAAAGACGACTTTGACCTTTTCATGACCTTGACCTTTGACCCGATCGCTCCCAAAATCTAATCAAATGGTCCTCGAATAATAACCAATCATCCCACCAAATTTGCTGCGATTCAGTTCATTACTTTTGGAGTTGTGCGAATAACAAACAAACAAACAAACACACATAGTCACAAATAAATAAATAAATGCACAGCGATCAAAACATCACCTTCGCAACAAAGTTTGCGAAGGTAATAAACATCAATAGGAATGTTGGCATGTCTTCGAGTGTGAACATTTCATTCCTGTAACCTTTAGAATGCTCGTCGTTAAATTGAGAGACCAGGAGGTGGTCGTGGACAACTGTCGCACCATGAATGTGCTCGGCAGAGTTGTTTTCGCAAGAGGTGGTAGCAGGGCTGAAGGATGTGGGCTTTGACCCGAATCCCGTGAAGAATGTGGGCACAGGCCTGATTTCCATGAATTCCAATACGAGCCTCGGCCTGAATCTCATGAAAGATGCGAGCCTTGGCCTGAATCCCATGAAGGATGCGAGCCTCGGCCTGAATCCCGTGAAGGATGTGAGCCTTGGCCTGAATCCCATGAAGGATGTGAGCCTTGGCCTGAATCCCATGAAGGATGCGAGCCTTGGCCTGAATCCCATGAAGGATGCGAGCCTCGGCCTGAATCCCATGAAGGATGTGAGCCTTGGCCTGAATCCCATGAAGGATGCGAGCCTTGGCCTGAATCTCATGAAAGATGTGAGCATTGGCCTGAAACCCATGAAGGATGCGTTCCTCGACCTGAATCCCATGAAGGATGTGAGTTTATGCCTGAATTCCATGAAGGATGCGATCCTCGGCCTGAATCCCATGAAATATGTGAGTTTAGGCCCGAATCCCGTGAATAATGTGAGTTTAGACCTAAATTCCATGAAGGATGTGAGTTTAGGCCTGAATTCCATGAAGGATGTGAGTTTAGGCCTGAATCCCATGAGTAATGTGAGTTTAGACCTGCATCCCATGAAGGATGCAATCCTCGGCCTGAATTCCACGAAGGATGTGAGTCTCCGCCTGAATCCCACGAAGGATGTGAGTTTAGGCCTGAATCCCACGAATGATGTGAGTTTTTGACCTGAATCCCATGAAGGATGCGATCCTCGGCCTGAATCCCACGAAGGATGTGAGTTTAGGCCTGAATCCCACGAAGGATGTGAGTTTAGGCCTGAATCCCACGAAGGATGTGAGTTTAGGCCTGAATCCCATGAAGGATGTGAGTTTAGGCCTGAATCCCATGATTGATGTGAGTTGAGGTCTGAATTCCATGAAGGATGTGAGTTTATAATTCGGCCTGAATCCCATGAAGGATGTGAGTTTAGGCTTGAATCCCATGAATAATGTGAGTTTAGAACTGAATCCCATGAAGGATGTGAGCCTAAGCCTGAATCCCATGAAGGATGTTAGCCTAGTCCTGAATCCCATGAGGGATGCGATCCTTGGCCTGAATCCCACGAAGGATGTGAGTTTAGGCCTGAATCCCACGAATGATGTGAGTTTAGACCTGAATCCCATGAAGCATGCGATCCTCGGCCTGAATCCCACGAAGGATGTGAGTTTAGGCCTGAATCCCACGAAGGATGTGAGTTTAGGCCTGAATCCCACGAAGGATGTGAGTTTAGGCCCGAATCCCATGAAGGATGTGAGTTTAGACCTGAATCCCATGAATGATGTGAGTTTAGGTCTGAATCCTATGAAGGATGTGAGTTTATAATTCGGCCTGAATCCTATGAAGGATGTGAGTTAGGCCTGAATCCCATGAATAATGTGAGTTGAGAACTGAATCCCATGAAGGATGCGAGCCTCGGTCTGAATCCCATGAAGGATGTGAGCCTTGGCCTGAATCCCTTGAAGGATGCGAGCCTCGGCCTGAATCCCATGAAGGATGTGAGCCTCAGCCTGAATCGCATGAAGGATGCGAGTCTTGGCCTGAATCTCATGAAGGATGCGAGCCTTGGCCTGTCAATGGTGTTACAATCCCTGTTGATGACCCTCCAATCAATTATGGTCCACCTTCGCTTGTGGAAACACGGGCTGCGGTGAACCGGTTGAAACAGCGTTAAGCTCCAGGGATCTGTGGCATCCATGCTGAACTTCTCAAGGCTGGTGGAAATGCTGCACTCGTGTCGTTGCATGCAGTATTGTGCTCTGCCTGGAACACAGGCATCATCCCAACTGATTGGAAGAGGGGCCTTATTGTCCCTCTATGGAAAGGGATGGGTGATCGCCAAGACTGCAACAACGACCGAGGGGTGACGCTGCTCTCAGTGCCGGGCAAGGTCTTTGCTCGGATAATTCTTGATAAGGTTCGCCACCATCTGCTTGAGCACCAGCGTCCAGAGCAGTCAGGCTTTACACCAAAGAGGTCAACGATTGACCGTATCCCTGCTCTTCGTGTCCTTACTGAACACAGACGAGAGTTTCGGCAGGGGCTGCTTGCAGCCTATGTTGATCTCTGTAAAGCGTTCGATTCAATGAATCGGGATGCCCTCTGGAGGATTCTTGGTCTTCGTGGGGTGCCACCAAAACTGATCGATCTGATGTCTGAACTCTACTCTGGTACTGAGAGTGCTGTGAAGTGTGGTGGTACCATCTCTGACTTTTTCCAGTTGTTACTGGAGTTCGTCAGGGGTGTGTACTGGCCCCCACACTTTTCAGCACTTGTATGGACTGGATTCTCGGGAGGATGTCGGAAAGATCAAGCTGCGGTGCATCGTTTGGGAATGTCAAGATCTGAATTCCATGAAGGATGCGAGCCGCAGCCTGAATCCCATGAAGGATGCGACCCTCAGCTTGAATCCCATGAAGGATGCGATCCTTGGCCTGAATCCTGTGATGGATGTGAGTCTTGGCCTGAATCCCATGAAGGATGCGAGCCTTGGTCTGAATCCCATGAAGGATGCGAGCCTTTGCCTGAATCCCATGAAGGATGCGAGCCTCGGCCTGAATCCCATGAAGGATGTGAGCCTTGGCCTGAATCCCATGAAAGATGCGAGCCTCGGCCTGAATCCCATGAAGGATGCGATCCTTGGCCTGAATCCCGTAATGGATGTGAGTTTTGGCCTGAATCCCATGAAGGATGCGACCCTCGGCCTGAATCCCATGAAGGATGCGACCCTCGGCCTAAATCCCCTGAAGGATGTGAGCCTTGGCCTGAATCCCATGAAGGATGTGAGCCTTGGCCTGAATCCCATGAAGGATGTGAGCCTTGGCCTGAATCCCATGAAGGATGCGATCCTTGGCCTGAATCCCGTAATGGATGTGAGTCTTGGCCTGAATCCCATGAAGGATGTGAGCCTTGGCCTGAATCCCATGAAGGATGCGATCCTTGGCCTGAATCCCATAATGGATGTGAGTCTTGGCCTGAATCCCATGAAGGATGCGAGCCTTGGTCTGAATCCCAGGAAGGATGCAAGCCTTTGCCTGAATCCCATGAAGGATGCGAGCCTTGGCCTGAATCCCATGAAGGATGTGAGCCTTGGCCTGAATCCCATGAAAGATGCGAGCCTCGGCCTGAATCCCATGAAGGATGTGATCCTTGGCCTGAATCCCGTAATGGATGTGAGTCTTGGCCTGAATCCCATGAAGGATGCGAGCCTCGGCCTGAATCCCATGAAGGATGTGAGCCTCGGCCTGAATCCCATGAAAGATGCGACCATCCGCCTGAATCCTATGAAGGATGCGACACTCAGCCTGAATCCCATGAAGGATGTGAGCCTTTGTCTGAATCCCATGAAGGATACGAGCCTCGGCCTGAATTCCATGAAGGATGCGAGCCTCAGCCTGAATCCCATGAAGGATGCGACCCTCAGCTTGAATCCCATGAAGGATGCGATCCTTGGCCTGAATCCCGTGATGGATGTGAGTCTTGGCCTGAATCCCATGAAGGATGCGAGCCTTGGTCTGAATCCCATGAAGGATGCGAGCCTTTGCCTGAATCCCATGAAGGATGCGAGCCTCGGCCTGAATCCCATGAAGGATGTGAGCCTTGGCCTGAATCCCATGAAAGATGCGATCCTTGGCCTGAATCCCGTAATGGATGTGAGTCTTGGCCTGAATCCCATGAAAGATGCGAGCCTCGGCCTGAATCCCATGAAGGATGTGATCCTTGGCCTGAATCCCGTAATGGATGTGAGTCTTGGCCTGAATCCCATGAAGGATGCGAGCCTCGGCCTGAATCCCATGAAGGATGTGAGCCTCGGCCTGAATCCCATGAAAGATGCGACCATCCGCCTGAATCCCATGAAGGATGCGACACTCAGCCTGAATCCCATGAAGGATGTGAGCCTTTGTCTGAATCCCATGAAGGATGCGACCCTCAGCTTGAATCCCATGAAGGATGCGATCCTTGGCCTGAATCCCGTGATGGATGTGAGTCTTGGCCTGAATCCCATGAAGGATGCGAGCCTTGGTCTGAATCCCATGAAGGATGCGAGCCTTTGCCTGAATCCCATGAAGGATGCGAGCCTCGGCCTGAATCCCATGAAGGATATGAGCCTTGGCCTGAATCCCATGAAAGATGCGAGCCTCGGCCTGAATCCCATGAACGATGCGATCCTTGGCCTGAATCCCGTAATGGATGTGAGTTTTGGCCTGAATCCCATGAAGGATGCGAGCCTCGGCCTGAATCCCATGAAGGATGCGACCCTCGGCCTAAATCCCCTGAAGGATGTGAGCCTTGGCCTGAATCCCATGAAGGATGTGAGCCTTGGCCTGAATCCCATGAAGGATGTGAGCCTTGGCCTGAATCCCATGAAGGATGCGATCCTTGGCCTGAATCCCGTAATGGATGTGAGTCTTGGCCTGAATCCCATGAAGGATGTGAGCCTTGGCCTGAATCCCATGAAGGATGCGATCCTTGGCCTGAATCCCATAATGGATGTGAGTCTTGGCCTGAATCCCATGAAGGATGCGAGCCTCAGCTTGAATCCCATGAAGGATGCGATCCTTGGCCTGAATCCTGTGATGGATGTGAGTCTTGGCCTGAATCCCATGAAGGATGCGAGTCTTGGTCTGAATCCCAGGAAGGATGCAAGCCTTTGCCTGAATCCCATGAAGGATGCGAGCCTTGGCCTGAATCCCATGAAGGATGTGAGCCTTGGCCTGAATCCCATGAAAGATGCGAGCCTCGGCCTGAATCCCATGAAGGATGTGATCCTTGGCCTGAATCCCGTAATGGATGTGAGTCTTGGCCTGAATCCCATGAAGGATGCGAGCCTCGGCCTGAATTCCATGAAGGATGTGAGCCTCGGCCTGAATCCCTTGAAGGATGCGACCCTCGGCCTAAATCCCCTGAAGGATGTGAGCCTTGGCCTGAATCCCATGAAGGATGTGAGCCTTGGCCTGAATCCCATGAAAGATGCGAGCCTTGGCCTGAATCCCATGAAGGATGTGAGCATTAGCCTGAATCCCATGAAGGATGCGAGCCTCGGCCTGAATCCCATGAAGGATGTGAGCCTTGGCTTGAATCCCATGAAGGATGCGAGCCTTGGTCTGAATCCCATGAAGGATGCGAGCCTCGACCTGAATCCCATGAAGGATGTGAGCCTTGGCTTGAATCCCATGAAGGATGCGAGCCTTGGTCTGAATCCCATGAAGGATGTGAGCCTCGGCCTGAATCCCATGAAGGATGTGAGCCTTTGCCTGAATCCCATCAAGGATGTGAGCCTCGGCCTGAATCCCATGAAGGATGTGAGTTTAGGCCTGAATCCCATGAAGGATGTGAGTTTAGGCCTGAATCCCATGAAGGATGTGAGTTTTGGCCTGAATCCCATGAAGGATGTGAGTTTAGGCCTGAATCCCATGAAGGATGTGAGTTTTGGCCTGAATCCCATGAAGGATTTGAGTTTAGTCCTGAATCCAATGAATGTTGTGAGTCTGTGCCTGAATTCTCATATCCGCTATTTATTTGTCCATCAACAGATCATGTCCTTGATAATCAGGTGAAAATACAGCCAAACCTTAACGTCCTCTTTGGGCATGCAATATCACTACAAGCTGTATGAGGTATCTGATGAGGTATCCCAGATGTTTTATGCTTCATTGCCTTGAATGGGATTTTTTCCACAAGGGCTATTACAGTTGAGTTTGACACATCATCCGAAGAAACGTAACGAGGTTTGATAGGTTTCGTCATCAAATTGGAGAAGGAACAGGTTAATCAGATTGATGATGGAATTATGAGGAGTGCTTTTCATCTTATGCTGACTGTGTTGCCTTGTGGAGAGACAGGTGCACGGTTAATTTAAATGTTCCACAAACCCCTAGTATATACATGCACATGAATCGGACAAATGGGGAGAGTCCCGTTTCCTCCGAACAATATTACCTCCACCACCGAAGGTGGATGGAGGTTATGTTTTCACCCCTGTACGTTTGTTACTTTCTGAACCGAGGGTAGTGGCGTGCACCTGTAATCCGGCTACTCAGAGGCTTGGGTTGGAGGATCGCTTGAGGACGGGAGCTCTGCGCTGGGCCGTGCTGTGAGAGGGTGTAGGGCAGCCCAGAATCATGGCGAAACCCAATCCTTATCCCTGTGTCGTAAGAGGCGATCAGGGTTGCGTCAGGAAGGGCATCCGGCGTAAGACCTATGCCAAATCAGTATGCGGATCATAACGGATGATCCGCTGTGGCGACCCCTAACGGGAGCAGCCGAAAGACGAACGACAACAACGTTTGTTACTTTGTGAGAATTTTTTTTGCCAAGTATGTTGGTCTCCAGCGTTTGTTTGTTTGTATCTCTGTCTGTTTGTCACATGATTTTTGTTCACAGTTTTCAAACAGTTGTTTTAAAAAAAAAAATTTGTGTATGTTGGTGACTGGCCAAGGACAGCAACACTTTATTTTGGTGAAGATTCGAATCCGGATACCAGAATGTTTCATGCGATTCCTCACCATTGAGATCGAGTCGGGCCAAAAACAGTATATGGCACAACATCTGTAAAGGTTGTCGATGGATTTGGACGAAACTGGGTGGACAGGTTGGGTGTGTGACAAGGACGAATCGATTCAATTTTGATGAAGAGCCGAATCCAGATGCGGATTCGAGAATTCATTCATTTTTAAGTGATTCTTCACCCATTGAGAGATGGGGCTAAAAATGATATTGCTTGATATCTCAAAAAGTTGTGGACGAGTTATGACAAAACTAGGTGGATGAGGTGGTGAGGTGACAACACCAAGTGGATTCGATTTTGCTTAAGGTCCGGATCCAGATCTGACCTATCAGTGGGGTACAAAATGTAAACGGTTCAGCCTGGCGGAGCTATGTGCTCCACCGAGTGTCGTTCTAGTTCTGAATGTATTTTTCTGCTGGAGACAGAAATTGCATTGAAACAGAACAGACCACCATGGAAGTTCCAATGATTTCGAACATCATTGACGTTTTGGGTTCATTTATAGTATTCAGGGGTGTTTAATATCCCATTAATGTGATTGAAAATAATTAATTTGCCTTTGCGTTGTGATTGCTCTTTTAACAGCAGTTTTCATGGTAGAATACGAAACGATCTACTCATGACAAATCCTCATTGCCTAATTTTGTACCCTCTTGCCGAGTTTCCTCACACCCTCCCTTAAGTTACACCGATCACTTCTTCTAACCTCAACGTTATTCTTCCACAGGTATCTATGAAGAGACTTTAGTTCGACATTTTGGGCTTGTCAGGTGTGTTCCTCTCGCCACAACACCTTGATTCCTGTTGCTGTTCTTAAACACATCAAATGTTCATCACATCTTCCATTTGAACATCGTTTGTTAATCTTCATTCCTATAACTCCTTTTGACCTGAACTATTTACCATCCACTTATTGTGTTGTCTCATTGGTAATTCACATTTCACCACCTCGTGCTCGCAATTCGGGCATTCGATGTTCCGCCTTGCTGACCTCGCATTGCCTCCGCTCCCCCACACAGCCTGGAGTCACCTACTCACTTTGGCTTATAGATCGGTCAGAAATAGAAATCTCTGTGGGCAGCATTACCGCAGTGGTGCTCGGGTTTATTCACTCCATCCGAAAGCCTTAAGCATCTGTAATCACTTACCTGCCCAAGAGTTCCCTCTTTAATATCTCATCACTGCTCTCTGCTTCGCCACATTTTCCATCTTCCTTCACTTTCTCCTTCATCTTTCCAATTCTTCCACTACACAGGAACAAATTAGCGTGCTTTTGCACTTATTTCCCCTCTTTAAGCAGCACCAACTAACTGGACAGTCATCTCCCTTGATACCATTGCAATGGACTGCCGTTGTCCGATGCTCTACCTTGATTAGTTTTTTCTCCCTGTTCTTTCACTCCATATAGTGCTTGCATGTACTGTGGCTGTTGGACCAAAACTGGCCTAACGTATGAGCGTATCTATGAAATTTTGGTGGACTGGTCAAAAAAAAATCACCTTGTGTATATGAAAGTAAACGGTTCATCACCCATTCTTTGTTTGCACTTGGGAAGATGACTATAACTGAGGCCTCCCTGCCTGATTACTTACAAGGCACCTGCCGCGGACACTCGAGTTGCCTTGTCCATCTCTCTGCACGTGAGCCCGACTGTGTCCGACTACCTTATTAGGGTCGTTGTGCTCACCCTTCTCATTTTGTGCCAATCCATTCTCAATCAATACGGTACATCGATGAAGTAATTATGAACAGGTTTCAGGATTGTCACTGTAGGTTCACCGATAAAAACTATGCTAAACCCACGTTGACCCTTCTGCGTTCGGCAATGTGATGGCAGCGACAAAGTGATGCATTTTGGACAGATTTTCGGCTTTTGTAAAGCTTGAGGAGCCGTGAGAGGAAGACACAAGGCGCGATGTGTGTATAACTGTTCACCGCCGAGTGTTGTGGTTGAGTATGGAGCTGCTTAGTCGTTAAGTGTGTGTGTCATTTTTAATTTTGTAGCAGGTTTAATCCATTTTACATCTGTATTTCCCACTTTTCTGTCCTGTATGTGCTGCATCAAACCGCTTTTGACCTATCCTCGAAATGCCATTTTGTTGTTTTGTTTTACTATTTTTTTCATATTCATTCTCTTTGTCTATTTCTACAGGATCCATGATGCAGACTGGGGAAATGTTATTCGCCTTTTTGCCCCTGATTTTGCCGTTTTCTCTCTGGCCCTGATCACGCTGGTTCTTTGCTGGAAGCTCGAGTACCCACCTCCTTCGGTGCCCACAAGTTGCTCTACCTCCTCCGAAGGTTCTCTACAGGTGGGGATTATGGAAGGAACGTTGGTTGGATGCAATATCCCTGCTGTTGGAAAATTTCATTCTTTTTCACGTCATAACATAAAGGACCTTTTCTAACCCATGCCTTTCACGAGATTAGGGGTCAATTCAATGAAACGTGCATTGCACAAGGTGGTCAGTTATGAGTTGTAAATGAACTACCACATAATGGTAAAACAATATTAATGACATGTCACATAATGATAAAACAATAATGATGAACTTCCACATAACGGTAAACCAATATTGATGAACTACCACATAACGGTAAAACAATAATGATAAACTACAACATAACGGTAAAACAATTATGATGAACTACAACATAATGGTAAACCAATAATGATGAACTACAACATAACGGTAAACCAATAATGATGAACTACCACATAACGGTAAAACAATAATGATGAACTTCCACAAAACGGTAAACCAATAATGATGAACTACAACATAACGGTAAACCAATAATGATGAACTACCACATAACGGTAAAACAATAATGATGAACTACAACATAACGGTAAACCAATAATGATGAACTACCACATAACGGTAAACCAATAATGATGAACTACCACATAACGGTAAAACAATAATGATGAACTACAACATAACGGTAAACCAATAATGATGAACTACCACATAACGGTAAACCAATAATGATGAACTACCACATAACGGTAAACCAATAATGATGAACTTCCACATCATGGTAAAACAATAATGATTAAATACCACATTACGGTAAAACAATATAGGATGAAATACCACATAACGGTAAACCAATAATGATGAACTACCACATAATGGTAAACCAATAATGATGAACTACCACATCATGGAAAAACAATAATGATGAACTACCACATAACGGTAAACCAAAAATGATGAACTTCCACATAATGGTAAAACAATAATGATGAACTCCCACAAAACGGTAAACCAATAATGATGAACTATCACATAACGGTAAACCAATAATGATGAACTACCACATAACAGTAAAACAGTAATGATGAACTACCAGATAATGCTAAAACAATAATGATGAACTACAACATAACGGTAAAACAATAATGATGAACTTCCCCATAACGATAAACCAATAATGATGAAATACCGCATAATGCTAAAACAATAATGATGAACTACAACATAACGGTAAAACAATAATGATGAAATACCACATTACGGTAAAACAATGATGAAATACCACATAATGCTAAAACAATAATGATGAACGACAACATTACGGTAAAACAATAATGATTAAATACCACATTACGGTAAAACAATAATGATGAAACACCACATTGCAGTAAAACAATAATGATGAAATACCACATTATGCTAAAACAATAATGATGAAATACCACATTACGGTAAAACTAATGATGAAATACCACATTATGCTAAAACAACAATGATGAAATACCACGTTACGGTAAAACACCAATGAACTACCACATTATGGTAAAACAATAATGATGAAATACCACATTACGGTTAAACAATAATGATGAAATACCACATTATGCTAAAACAATAATGATGAAATACCACATTATGGTTAAACAATAATGATGAAATATCACATTACGGTAAAACAATAATGATGAAATACCACATTACGGTAAAACAATAATGATGAACTACCACATAATGGTGAAACAATAATGATGAAATACCACATTACGGTTAAACAATAATGATGAAATACCACGTTACGGTAAAACAATAATGATGAACTACCACATAATGGTGAAACAATAATGATGAAATACCACATTACGGTGAAACAATAATGATGAACTACCACATAACGGTGAAACAATAATGATGAAATACCACATAACGGATCATGACCGCACACATTAAATTTATTTCAGTTCATTTCTGGAGGCACTGCCTTGTCATTAATTTTACCGTCCTTCCCAAAGTATTAATTTTACCCTCCTTCCCAAAGTATTAATTTTACCCTCCTTCCCAAAGTATTAATTTTACCTTCCTTCCCAAAGTTCTCTTGAGGGAAATAAAGGTAAAACACAAAGTGTGATATCATGTGTTGGCCGCATTGGGCTAGTTCGGCATTCCCCATGTAGTTTATTTTCCTGACAACCAAATCGGTAGTTGGAAAATCTTCGGATATTGTGCTCGGTTTACAGAAATGTAGAATCTCGATCCTTAATAATATTGCTTTCTTAGTCAGATATGGACATGCAGCATCTCGGATGCCGGTCCAGTATCCGCCTCAGTAGGCCACACCTGCATCCTATATGTACAAAATTGTGTCCAAGTCCACGGTTAATAAGAAAAGCGTATCGAACGAAGAGGTTTGAAACATTTGAAATCAAATCTTTTCATTTTGTGAACTCATCTGCTGAACATTGCATTCCAAACTTTCAATCATGGACGTTTCAACGAACTGGGCCCAGCTGGGCCACATTGGGCTTGGCCAGGTCAAACTTGGTGGATCTGGAACTAGCCATGCCAAATTTGGCCCATTAAGGCCTATCCATGGTGAACTGCAATTATGTTTAACACCTTTTATCAGTTTTGATACAAGTTTCATTCTTTGTCTGAATAGTTGAGGCTCATGGAAGAGCTAGTACGAGTACACTGAATGGATCAGGATGCAAAAGGACAAAAGGAACAGTCGGTGGGGGTAGGGAATGCCAAACAAAAAAGCAGAGTTGAAGGACAAGATAGAGGCAGACTTGGACAAACATTGGATGTGGGGAGGAATGGGCATCAGAAAAGGATGCATGTGGTGGACAGAATGGATCCAGAAGGAAGCTCTCAATAGGGAAAACTAAATTTGTAAGGAGGAGGGAATGAGGTGGTGTTGGAGGGGGTGGGGGTTAACGAGAGTGGGAAAGGTCATGGTTTTGGATTGGGGACGATCTGAGATGGTGGTGAACAGCTATCTTGAAGGTCTGGAGGGAAGAATAAGAATGGAGAGAATGTGAAAGTTGGTTCCACAGGCGGGGAAAAAGAGAAACGAATGAGACGTCGAGATGGCAGGGTGGTGGCCATGGAAGTAGGAATCCGCGAAGGAGTGTATAACGACTCACCTGCCAAATCAACTGGCCCTTAAAATGGATGGTGCTGAAGTGTCGGGCCTATACATGGCTGTTGCATACCTATCTTATACTCGGTCGACTTCCCAGACTTGGACAATCTAACTATTACAACACCTAGTCTGGTTATGACTCAACGTGTGTTCAGCTGCTTGGTATCACAATCGGTCAGTTAACCAGTGAGTTACCATTTCCTGTATTTAAATTGATAGAACCTTGAATGTATAAGTATATGTTATTGTGCATCGAGTGTCATGAATTTAGAACCATCCACCCTTCAGAAGGGACATCAAAGGGTTGTGTCCTCGATCTTTGCTCATCGATGTGAAAACTCCTTTGCCAAAAAGAATCTGCTGTAAGAGCTTCCCTTACAGAACTCATGATACCTTATTACTTGGGTCCAGCACGATGCTTTGCATTACCTGGGTTTACCAGCATGCTTAAAAAAATTTTTGTGTGCACTGTTGAGGCTCATATAAGAGCTAACACACAGAAAACGTACACAAGGGGACCAGCAGACAAGAGGAGCTGGAGAAGGAAGAAAAAACAGCGGGAAACAGAGACATGACTAGATCTGTGGAAGGGAGAGGGATAGGGCGAGGTATACAGGGTAAACAAGATGGACACGACAGGGACTTTCAGGAAGGAAAATAGGGAATTTGAAGTTGGGTTTGGTGTGGATTAATTGGGGTAGAAAAGATCGAGGATTTGGATGGGGGACGATAAGAGGTGGTGGTGAACAACTGCTTTGAAGACCTGGAGGGAAGAATTGGATTGAAGAGAGTGTGGGAGTTTGTTTCAAAGGTGGGGAAAAAGAGGAATGAAAGAGTGAAGGTGAGCAGCTTTGCTGAAGTTAGTATGGGTTGGTGAAGTTGGTGTGTGTTGGTGAAGTTATTGTGTGTTGGTGAAGTTATTGTGTGTTGGTGAAGTTATTGTGTGTTGGTGAAGTTATTGTGTGTTGGTGAAGTTATTGCGTGTTGGTGAAGTTATTGCGTGTTGGTGAAGTTAGTGCGTGTTGGTGAAGTTAGTGCATGTTGATGAAGTTATTGCGTGTTGGTGAAGTTAGTGCGTGTTGGTGAAGTTAGTGCGTGTTGGTGAAGTTAGTGCGTGTTGGTGAAGTTATTGTGTTGGTGAAGTTATATGTTGGTGAAGTTATTGTGTGTTGGTGAAGTTAGTGCGTGTTGGTGAAGTTATTGTGTGTTGGTGAAGTTATTGTGTGTTGGTGAAGTTAGTATGTGTTGATGAAGTTATTGTTTGTTGGTGAAGTTATTATGTGTTGGTGAAGTTAGTGCGTGGTGGTGAAGTTATTGTGTGTTGGTGAAGTTATTGTGTGTTGGTGAAGTTATTGTGTGTTGGTGAAGTTATTGTGTGTTGGTGAAGTTAGTGAGTGTTGGTGAAGTTATTGCGTGTTGGTGAAATTATTACATGTTGTGAAGTTATTGTGTGTTGGTGAAGTTATTGCATGTTGGTGAAGTTATTGTGTGTTGGTGAAGTTATTGTGTTGGTGAAGTTATTGTGTTTGTGAAGTTATTGTGTTGGTGAAGTTATTATGTGTTGGTGAAGTTATTGTGTGTTGGTGAAGTTATTGCGTGTTGGTGAAGTTATTGCGAGTTGGTGAAGTTATTGTGTGTTGGTGAAGTTATTGTGTGTTGGTGAAGTTAGTGAGTGTTGGTGAAGTTATTGTGTGTTGGTGAATTTATTGTGTGTTGGTGAAGTTATTATGTGTTGGTGAAGTTATTGTGTGTTGGTGAAGTTATTGTGTGTTGGTGAAGTTATTGTGTGTTGGTGAAGTTATTGTGTGTTGGTGAAGTTATTATGTGTTGGCGAAGTTAGTGTGTGTTGGCGAAGTTATTGTGTGTTGGTGAAGTTATTATGTGTTGGTGAAGTTATTGCGTGTTGGTGAAGTTAGTGCGTGTTGGTGAAGTTATTGCGTGTTGGTGAAGTTATTGTGTGTTGGTGAAGTTATTGCGTGTTGGTGAAGTTATTACGTGTTGGTGAAGTTATTACGTGTTGGTGAAGTTATTGTGTGTTGGTGAAGTTATTGTGTGTTGGTGAAGTTATTGTGTGTTGGTGAAGTTATTATGTGTTGGTGAAGTTAGTGTGTGTTGAAGTTATTGTGTGTTGGTAAAGTTAGTGCGTGTTGGTGAAGTTATTGCGTGTTGGTGAAGTTAGTGCTTGTTGGTGAAGTTAGTGTGTGTTGGTGAAGTTATTGCGTGTTGGTGAAGTTAGTGCGTGTTGGTGAAGTTAGTGCGTGTTGGTGAATTTAGTAAGTGTTGGTGAACTTTGCCTTCCACAACAGTTTGGGTACATTTGCTTTCCACGTCGATTAGCATACCTTTCTTGGCCACAGTGATTAGCGTACCTTTACTCTCAACCGTGGTTAACTTGCATCATGCTTGATTTCCATTGTGGTCAGCATACTTTTGCCTCCCATGCCGATTGGCATATATTCGTTCACCACTTTTGTTCGCATACCTTGACATCCACAATGGTTAGGGTACCTTTACTTCCTACAAGCGTTACCATACATTTGCTGTCGATGTCGGTTCACATATCCTTTCCTTCTACATTGGTGAGGATACCTTTGCTCCCCATGCCGGTTAGCGTACCTTTTCCCTCCACACTTGTTCGGGTGCCTTTTCTTCCCACTGCGGGAAGATGTACCATTGCTGGCCACAGTGATTAGCATGCCTTCGATGCCCATGGTGGTTGGTATACTTTTACTTTCCATGGTGGTGAGAACAATTTACCTTTGTTTCTCATGGCGGTGTCCATTCCATGACAAAGCTGAAGTAGACTGACCCAATCCCTTGACTGAGTGTTGTATTCTCCAGTCTCACTTTATTTTGTTTGACGAGTTAAACCCTGACATGCATAACATGTGATTTTGATGTCTTCGACACAATGCCCGATTCTTGAATTATTTTTTATACCTGTCGGAAGGTATGCTCTGTTTAGGTGAGTTAAATTCCCGCTACAATCGATAAGCTCTTCAAGCATGAAAATCTTGTTGGTGAGAAATAGTTTGGCCAAACATTTCACTGTGAGATTAATAGTAGTAGTAGTAGTAGTAGTAGTGGTGGTGGTGGTGGTGGTGGTAGTAGGAATACATATTGAAAATACATTGTTTTCTTTTGGTCTACAAGGTCCAAGGTCTTGATATCATGCAAGGTCGAAGGATCATGTAGTTTTGTGTATTTACTGCATGAAATACAAGGTGATTGAACATTTACGAGGGTCGTTCAAAATGTTCAATGAACGAGAAACTCAAAATAGTCCAAAAAAAACTGCTTTACCTGTTAGCGTACCCATCTGAACCCCTGGATCATAATGTGAGGATCTTAGGTTCAAATCCCATGTACCGTTTGTGTTTGTACATTGTCCAATCATGTCATGATTCATGTAAGAGTACACAGTCTACTTATGTTTTGTCCTGCATGTGGCTTACATAACTCCTCCATGGGCCTTGGATCACTGTAAAAAATAAATGCCATTTGAGGTCACGGCATCTTGGGTCAAGCCATCTGAGGTCATGGCATCTCGGGTAATGCCATCTGCGGTCACAGCATCTCGGGTCATGCCATCTGAGGTCACGGCATCTTGGGTCAAGCCATCTGAGGTCATGGCATCTCGGGTCATGCCATTTGAGGTCACAGCATCTCGGGCCATGCCATCTGAGATCACGGAATCTCGGGTCATGCATCTTGGGTCACGGCATCTCGGGTCACGTCATCTCAGGTCACAGCATCACGAGGCAAGATGTCGGATAAGAAAGCCAAGCATATTGAAGCAAGCTTTTTATCTCATCCCAAATGACGAATGAAATGCTCGTTTTATGGATCCATCTTTTTGGAGAGTGCTGTGAGTGAGTTAGTTTTACAAATGAGCTTGTGTGAGCGAGAAATGAATGAGCTAAGCGAGTGAGTGTACACGTTAACAGTTGAGAATGCTTGAGTTCAGTTTTAATGGAGTTTTGTCATTCTCATTTTTCTTGACACTCTTTTGTGCATCATTATCTCTGTCACCGAAGGTGGGCGGAGGCTGTTTTTTTCACCCCTGTCTGTCTGTCTGTCTGTCTGTCTGTCTGTCTGTCTGTGAGCAGAATATCTCAAATGGTTATGAACATATTCGGACAAAACTTGGACAGGTTCGTGTGTGACAAGGACGAATTGATTTGATTTTGGTGAAGATCAGGATCCGGATCCGGATCCAGATATGACGATTAAAAAAAAAAAAAAAAAAGAGAAAAAAAAAAAAATATATATATATATATATATATATATATATATATATATATATATATATATATATATATATATGTATATATATATATATATATATATATATATATACATCAAGTGACTCTTCACCATTGAGAGATGGGGCACAAAACAATGTGTAACATGATATTTCAAAAGGTTGTGGATGAGTTATGACAAACCTTGGTGGATGAGTTGGGTAGGTGATAAGAACAAGCCGATTAGATTTTGGTTTCGTTCCTAATCCAGATCCAGTCTATCAGTGGGATAGAAAACGTAAACTGTTCAGCCTGGTGGAGGTATGTGCTGCACCGAGTGATGTTCTAGTTTTCCCTTGTTTTGTGAAATGTTTTTTCCTTTGTTTTCCCTTGTCTAGTTTTCCTTTGTTTTGTTGTTGTTGTTGTTGTTTTGTTTCAGGTTAGAATTCTGATTCCCTAACAACCCAGACTCTTCGAGACATGCATGCAATGTGAATACGTGGCAAGATTCTAACCCATGCTACCAATGAGAGTAAATGTCCCTTTAATCACCACCTGAAGGATAAATCAAATATCTGGGTAATCATATCTTTATTTCATTGAGTAATAAACAGGTGCATTAAGTTTTAAAAAACCACAACAATTGAATAATAAACTTTCAGAACTTTCTCATGAGATCAAATGAAATTCTCACCAGATTTTTATTGGATCTCATGAGAAATTGCATCAGACCTTTCTGAAATTTATGAGATGCTTTTGATGCAGCTTTGCCAGAGCAGTTTCAAAGCTTCAAGCTCATCGTGGAGTTACACTCTCGGGGTGAAAACTTTGAAACGAAGTTCATGGTGGGGTTTCACTCTTGGGGTGAAATCTGTTAAACTGAGTCCATAGTGGCATCCTTCATTGTGATATTAGTTAAATGGAGTCCATAGTGGGGTCCCTCAGAGTGATATTGGTTAAACGGATTTCATATTGGGGTCCCTCCAACTGATATTAGTTAAATGGTGTCCATATTGGGGTCCCTCCAACTGATATTGGTTAAATGTAGTCCATAGTGTGGTCCATCAGAGTGATATTGGTTAAAAGGAGTCCATATTGGGTCCCTCCAACTGATATTGGTTAAACGTAGTCCATAGTGTGGTCCCTCCGAGTGATATTGGTTAAACAGAGTCCATAGTGGGGTCCCTCCGAGTGATATTGGTTAAATGTAGTCCATAATGGGGTCCCTCCAACTGATATTGGTTAAATGTAGTTCATAGTGTGGTCCATCAGAGTGATATTGGTTAAACGGAGTCCATAGTGGGGTCCCTCCGAGTGATATTGGTTAAACAGAGTCCATATTGGGTCCCTCGAACTGATATTGGTTAAATGTAGTTCATAGTGTGGTCCATCAGAGTGATATTGGTGAAACAGAGTCCATAGTGGGGTCCATCAGAGTGATATTGGTTAAACGGAGTCCATAGTGGGGTCCCTCCGAGTGATATTGGTTAAACAGAGTCCATCGTGGGGTCCCTCTGAGTGATATTGGTTAAATGTAGTCCATAAGGGGGTCCCTCCAACTGATATTGGTTAAATGTAGTCCATAGTGTGGTCCATCAGAGTGATATTGGTTAAACGGAGTCCATAGTGGGGTCCCTCCAACTGATTTTGGTTAAACGTAGTCCATAGTGTGGTCCCTCCGAGTGATATTGGTCAAACAGAGTCCATAGTGGGGTCCCTCCGAGTGATATTGGTTAAATGTAGTCCATAAGGGGGTCCCTCCAACTGATATTGGTTAAACGGAGTCCATATTGGGGTCCCTCCAACTGATATTGGTTAAATGTAGTCCATAGTGTGGTCCATCAGAGTGATATTGGTTAAACGGAGTCCATAGTGGGGTCCATCAGAGTGATATTGGTGAAACAGAGTCCATAGTGGGGTCCGTCCAACTGATATTGGTTAAGCATAGTACATAGTGGGGTCCATCAGAGTGATATTGGTTAAACGGAGTCCATAGTGGGGTCCATCAGAGTGATATTGGTGAAACAGAGTCCATAGTGGGGTCCATCAGAGTGATATTGGTTAAACGGAGTCCATAGTGGGGTCCCTCCAACTGATATTGGTTAAGCGTAGTACATAGTGGGGTCTATCAGAGTGATATTGGTTAAACAGAGTCCATAGTGGGGTCCCTCCAACTGATATTGGTTAAGCGTAGTACATAGTGGGGTCCATCAGAGTGATATTGGTTTAACAGAGTCCATAGTGGGGTCCCTCCGAGTGATATTGGTGAAACAGAGCCGTTGTGGGGTTCCCCTGAGTGACATTCGTCAAATGGAGTCCACCTAAAAATTTAAAAAACACAAGTTTGCAATGAATGTTCGCTTTCCATCAACCATTCTTTTTTTCCAACTTCAGGGCCAACTCATCCCTCTCACCCCTCCCTCTCAAAGCAACCATCACACTCTTCTCCCTCCAAGCTTCCTTCGCACCTTTCTCAAAAACTCCCCCCTCACCTTTCTTCCTCAACTCTCCCCACTTACCCTTCTCCCAACATTCAGCCCCCTCGCTCGCCCGTCTCAAAGTCCCCCCCCCCTCACATCCACAAAGCTGCCTCCTTCTCCTGCCCTCTCACCTCCATTTCATCACTCCACCTCCTAAAATTCTCAAGTACCTTCTGCCCCCTCTCTTGTCTCCCTCTCCCCCAGCACCACAGAGCCTTTTCTCCGCCTCATCCGGCCCCCTTCCCGAGCTATTCTGCAATCCCTCACACTCTTTCAACAACTCTCCTTACCTCCCCCCCTCCTCCCTTGTCCTACCCTCCCCCTCCCTCCCCCCCCTGTACCCAAAGCTTCCACCCCTCCCTCTTCATGAACAGTGTGAACCTCAAATATCCGGGGCCTTCACTCAAACCTTACAGATCTTTCCATACAGGATGCCACTGACAAACCAGACATAATCCGCCTAACAGAAACTTTCCTCCGTCAACATGTCTCTAACTCCCAAGTATCTCTCCATCGTTACTCCCTCCTCCGGTATGACAGACCTGAGCTTCGCCCTGGTGGAGGAATTGCTCTCTTCATCAAAGACTCTATTCCTCACTCTCCATGCACTGCCCTCACTCCCCCACACCCCCAGGAATACCTCTGGCTACAGCTTTGCCTCCACTCTCACCTCATGTTTATATGTGTACTATACTGTCCACCAAACAGTGATGACTCCATCTGCACCTCACTATCTGAAAACATGGACCAACTTCTATCTTCTCATCTAAACTCTCTCTTCCTCATATGTGGCGACTTCAATTGTCAATATTCCAGTTGGATAGGTGTGGTTACCTCTCTCACCTGTCATGGCACTTCAGCAAAAGCTTTCTGCGACTCATTGGGACTGACTCAATCGGTCAATTTCCTGACCCGGATCTCAACCAATGGTACTCCATCTCTTCTGGATCTGATTTTGACAAATTTCCCTGACAATAGCTGCTGTTCTTCCCCTGCTCCAATCGGTTCATCTGACCACATGCTTCTCAAAGTGGACATCTCTCTGGCTGTTATCAGAGAACCACCTCAGCGCCATCGAGTCTGGCATTTCACTCAAGCTGACTATCAGGGTCTCCAAGCAGCCATCAAACTTCTAGAGTGGTCTCCCATCGCTACATTCTCCAGCATTTACTCATCCTGGGAATTCTTTCAAAGAAACTTGCTCTCCCTCATGCACAGATTTATCCCTTCTCATCTTCACTTGTCCTACACTGCCTCCCGCCCTTGGTTTATTGAAGCTTGTGGCGAGGCAGTTGGATTGAAACAACTTGCCTTTGCCTCATGGAAAGCAACACAACTGAGGGCAATCTCAGTTTCTTCCTTAAAGCTCGGAACAAGTGAGTATCTACCCTCAGGAGATCCAGAAAACAACATCTTTCTAAGCTCAAGTCTGAACTCTCAAACCTCTCTCCCTCCTCCAAATCCTGGTGGCATCTAATCACATCTGTTTATGGTGTATTATCCTCCTACATCCCCTCCCTTACCTCAAATGGCCGTTCTGCAGATACCACACATGAAAAGGCTGAATGCCTAAACTCGGTGTTTGCATCGAAATTGTGTGTCCGAAACCCTTCACTTTCTGTACCCACCTTACCCAGTTGCACGCTACTGTCCCTGGACTCTGTGTCCTTTTCTCCTGACAAGGTGGAGAGCTTGCTGTCAAACCTCGACTCAGATTCTGCAACCCGTCCAGACAGCATCAACCCACGTATTCTAAAAACCTGCTCCACTGCTCTTGCTCACCCTCTCTCTGTTCTATTCACCCTCTCATTTGCTCAATGTCATCTGCCATCTGCTTGGAAATCATTAAACATCACTGCCCTGCACAAAAAGGTGCAAAAACAAATCCCTGCAACTACAGACCAATCAGCCTTCTCCCAATCATCAGCAAGGTTATGGAATCCATCATCGCTTCAGATATTAAATCCTTCCTCTTCTCAAATGGCCTGATTTTCGGTCATTAATTTGGTTTCAGACCAGGTCACTCTACCCTGGATATGCTGCTTCTCTTCTCCCAACAATGGATGGAGGACCTCAATGCTGGACATGAAATCAGAGCCATATCCCGAGACATATCTCATGCTTTTGACATGGTCTGGCACCCTGCCCTGCTCACCAAACTCATTCTACGGTATCCAAGGCCATCTCCACTCTTTGCTCGCAGACTTCCTCTCCTGTTGCAGTGAACGTGTGGCCCTTAATGTAGTTCTTTCATCCCCTCTTCCTGTCGAGGTTGGAGTTCCTCAAGGGAGTGTTCTGGGCCCTGTTCTTTTTCTGGTTTTCATCAATGATCTCTCCGACTCCCTGGACGATCCTCTTTATCTCTTTGCTGATGACTTCACCCTCTGCGTACAATCTGTCATCCATCAGACTGGCATGCAGCAGCTTCTTTGCTCCCTGTAGGTCTAGGGTAAAATCACAAACTGGTCCAACACTTGGAACTTGTCTTTCAATCTTGAAAAATCTCACACTCTCACTATGTCTTTCCAAAAGGTCCATTTGGAAACACCCCCCCATCCATTTTCGCAACAATTCTCTGGAAGGAGTCCTTTCTTCCAAGCTTCTGGGTCTCACTGTCTGCCATGATCTTTCCTTTGGAAATTCTACATTTCCAACGTGGCTTCTAAAGCCAGTCACCGACTGGGAATCCTCCATCGTGCAAAGTCCTTCCTCGGCCCACCTGAGCTCCTGGCCACTTACAAAGCTTTCATCCACAGCTTGACGGAGTACTGCTCTCCCCTTTGGGCTGGTGCTCCTGCCTCCCACCTTTCTCAGCTTCATGCTCTGGAAACCAAGGCATTTCGGATCATTGGTATCTCCCGCGTTGAGGCTGAGTCTTTGGGCCTCTCACTCTCACCGCAGGCTGGTCGGTGGTCTTTCTGTCTTCTGTTGTCTCCTCTCCGGTCTCGCGCCCCCTGCTCTGTCAGCGATTTGTCCCCACCATATTTCCGCAGGGCGCTCAAGGTCGGCCAACAACCCCCTTCTGGTAAAACTACCAAAATCACGAATCACTGCTCACCCTCACTCTTTCATTCCTCTTTTTTTCCCGCCTTTGGAATAAACTCCCACAATCTGTTCAATCCCATTCTTCCCTCCAGGTTTTCAAAATAGCAGTTCATCCAATACCCCGTCCCCCATCCAATACCCCGGTCTTTTCTACCCCCGTTCATCCACCCCAAGCCCACCTCCTTCAAATTCCCTGCTTTCTTTCCTGAAAATCCCTGTAATGTCCATCTTGTATACCCCATGTTCACCGCCCCATCCCTCTCCCTTCCACAGAACTCCTAATGTCTCTGTTCCCCACTGTTTTGTCCTTCCCACTCCCACCCATTCGATGTCATGCCCCCCCCTTGCTATGCGTTATATGTTCGCTCTCATACGAGCCTCGACAAGGTATACAAAAAATAAATAAAAAAAATAGTAGGGTCCTTCAGAGTGATATTTGTTAAATAGCGTTTCAAATGTGTTTTCTGCAGGATCTGAAGGAGTGGGATCCTGGTGTACCGGACAAAGGATGTGATGATTTGCTCGAGAAACGAGGAGAAGAACAAAAAAACTACTTGGTGGAGAGGATTGATGAGGAGGTGGGGGAAGAGGAGGAGGAGGATGATGAGGATGATGAGGAGGAATATGAAGAGGAATACGAAGAGGAGGAAGAGGGATTATTTACCAGTCGTAAGCGACAGATTTTGGAAAAAATAGCCAGCATCGCGTCTCACTTGAAGGAATTAATTGGGAAGATCATTGAGACAGCTGGGAAAGTTGTAACGACTTTCCTGCTTGGACTAGCAGGTACTTCAACCTCCTTGATTTGCCTTTGCTTGATTGTCTCCTACACTTAGCGGGTTTGTGTGTGTGTGTGTGTGTGTGTGTGTGTGTGTGTGTGTGTGTGTGTGTGTGTGTGTGTGTGTGTGTGTGTGTGTGTGTGTGTGTGTGTGTGTGTGTGTGTGTGTGTGTGTGTGTGTGTGTGTGTGTGTGTGTGTGTGTGTGTGTGTGTGTGTGTTGAATTTCACTTTGTACACTTACCAAGGATGACTTCCCCAAATCCACGGTGTTGGGATTAGCAAACCCAACAGGTAAAGAAATGGTGAAACTCAAATGTTGAAACATCGGTAAGATACGTTAAACAGACTATTGTTGTTGTTCAGGGCGTTCCAAAAAGACCTGGACAAGTTTGGTTGTTAATATATTTAGTACAACAAATGATACAATGATTCCCTTTGTTTTATATGATACAGAAGCTCTTAATTTTTTTGTCATTTTCAGATCTGGTGATTTAATTTAAAATATAATGGCGACTCCACAGGAGAAAGCTCAGTGCGTCGAATAGTTCATCGAGACGAAATCCGACACGCAGGTTCAGGGTAATTTCCGTACAAGGCATGGAAGGAATCCGCCATTGTGGACTTGTACCAGAGAATGGTACAATGGGTTTAAGGAGACGGGAAGTTACAGAAACAGAAAAATACCGGTAGACCAAGCACAGATGCAGCAGATGTAGAACAAGTCCTGGAATCGTTTCAACAAAATCCCAGAAAATCAATCCGACATGCATCCAGAGAACTGGGACTACCAACCAGCACTGTACACAGGATTTTGTATAAAAGACTGAAGCTTTTTGCCCATAAGGTGCAGATTCTGCAGGAACTCAAACCAAATTATGGACCCAAACGCAGGACGTTTGCCTTGGTAATGCTCAGTCTCATAGAGGATGACGAAGATTACCTGAAAAAGGTCACGTTCACAGATGAATCTTGCTTTCACATGTTGGAGAAGGTCAACCAACGCAATGTGAGGATATGGGGCTCTGAAAACCCCCACGTGGTCTCCGAACACATAAGCAACTGTCCAAAGGTCAAAGCAATTTTGTCCAAAGGTCCAAATTAAGGTGTGGCCTTCTCCATGACTGCTGGCTGGGTCCGTTTTTCTTTACGGAGGATACAGTGACCTAAACAATTTACATGAACATGTTGGAAGGATTCACCTTCCCACAGATTGAAAACCTGCAACCCGATATCAATATCATGAGTCGTTTGAGCCGTCCTGAATGAAAAATTTCCAGGTCGCTGGATTGGTCGAGACGGACCAACTGCCTGGCCCCCACGATCACCAGTGATGGAGCTCACATTGAAGTGTATTGATGGTGTGCACAAAATTTATGAGCTTCTCTATCATACATAAGAAAGAGTATCGCTGTATCATTTGTGGTTCTAAATATATTAACAACCAAAGTTGTCCGGGTCTTTTTGGAACACCCTGTATGACGTGATCAAATTTCAAAGTCGAGTGCTTGTACCGAGTAGAGTCTCACCTGCTCATCTGTTCGGAGTTGCCAAAACTACAGGTAGAGTCAACTTGATTTGTCTTGATGGAGTTTTATCACGTACAATGTCGCTTTTGAAATGAAATCTGAATCTGGACTGGTGTGTACCATTCCAATTGGTGAGTTCACTCATGTATGTCCTCTTGAAACCCCAGGTATAATCCATCCATCCCTCACCAATTCGGTGTACTTCATCATGTTCATGGGACTGGCGTCATGGTGGGCCAACGGCAGGGTTGTGTCACCCGTCGTCTTTTCATCACTTTGCATTCTGGCAGCCATCTTCAGTGCCGGACATTTGCTTTGCCTTTTCCTTTACCAATTACAGCGTTTCCAGCAGTTCGTACCTCCCTCCGATATCTACGCAAGGTCAGTGTTGTGTTTCCATACCTGTAACCGATTGATGTCGACATTTTGTTTCTATGGAAAAGGTTTTGTGGAACATTAATGTGGTTATTTGTAAGTTCTACAGGATTTCACAGACTGAGTGCACTTACCTTTGAGCTTTGTAGTGTAGGTTCGATTTCTAACTCGACTATAACTCGCGGATTGGTGTTTCACATCCAGGGCGTTGCATCACAAAGTGCCCTGTCCCTCAGATAGAAGTTAATCTGGGTGTCCCGTCATCTAGAAATAGTTGGTGGACGCTGAGCATCTCAAAGGGTCGGCGAGTTTGCGATTTGGTTGACTTACTGAATAGTCCCAAGTGGGACAGATGCTCGTCTCCAGAGGGTAGTCATAATCGGGCTGCATAAGGTGATATAGAGGGTATTGGGAGTCTTAAAGGGTCTTAAGGGTTCCAAAGGATCTTGGAGGTCTTCGTGGTCTTTGGGTTCTCAAAAGGTCTTTGGGTTCTAAGGGGTTTTAGGGATCTTAATGGTCATCGGCGTCTTTAGGTTTTTCAACAGTTTGTAATTAATACACCTACTCAAGTTCTGTGCCGACAAAGAAACAGACAAACAGACAATCAGACCCAAATGCAATACCCTCTCCTCTGGCGAAGGTAATTAAGGGGTTAAATTAAGAGATTTAAATTAAACAACATCGAAACATCTCTTGAGATGATGGAATCTCGCAATATGTGATGGACATAGAAGCACGATTACATTTTGAGTTTATTAGCTCATTATCTCACCACCTCGATGGAATTGCACATCGACGTTATGAACCATCATGTCCAGTTTCAAAACGATCCATTCAGCCGCCTCGGCGGAGTATGGAAAAAACGAAAAATGTTAATGAACCCACTGCCTGAATGACGGAAGGAAAGAAGATCGAACTGACTGAAGGACATTGTTATGGCTTTAACAGGTCATCTTGACTTCATCATAGATGAGCTAAAAAGTATGTCTTTACAAAAAAAATAGGTGAGTTATCACCGGCATCCTGAACAAATTCCAAATTCCTGCCCAAACCAGTTCTTGGTAGAACGAGAGGCCTGATCAGCTGTTTGTGAAACAGTTGGGCCAAATATTTCCTCGACCGATTCTACCAAAAGGTGGAAATAATTGGAGCCATTAAATAAGAGGTATTAGTATTGTGGTATTCTTCACCATGGGATACACCTTTGTCCATCCATCCATTCATCCATCCATTGGGACCATACTCTGTGCAGAGTGTTGGTGCTGGCGCAGCAGTCTCCTGGACTGTTGGGCACAATCCTGGATGGGTCACCACTCCAACGCAGGATACTCGAATGGCTCAATCATCCCAGCAAGCTGGTACTCATTGTGCCGACCTCAGAAGGATGGCAGGCTGAGTCAACCCTACCTGGTATTAATTCAATGGAATAAGCGGGGTTTGAACTCTTTGAACTCAGGACCCTCGGATCCCAAGCCTACCACCCTTACCATTAAGCCAACACCAGAAAAACTTTGTCCCATATGACATAAACACACATTTCATGCAAAATGTGAGTTAAAGTTGGACATTGTATCCACACCTTAAACATGACACCTCGGCATTGTTAGGTCTGTGGAGTAACTGCACAAGTAAGATACAGCATGTACATTCATTACTTGCAAACACCACCCGTTGCTTCGCTGACGGGAATATAAAGAAAGAGAGGAGAGAGAAAGGGAGGGGGAGGGGAGAGAGAGAGGGGTGGGAGAGGGGGGGAGAGAGAGAGGGGGAGAGAGAGAGGGGGGAGAGAGAGAGAGAGAGAGAGAGAGAGAGAGAGAGAGAGAGAGAGAGAGAGAGAGAGAGAGAGAGAGAGAGAGAGAGAGAGAGAGAGAGAGAGGGAGAGGGAGAGGGAGAGGGAGAGGGAGAGGGAGAGGGAGAGGGAGAGGGAGATAGATGGGAGAGGGAGAGAGAAAGGAGAAGGGGTGAGGAAGGAGCAGAGAGAGAGGAACGGAGGGGAGAGAGAGGAACGGAGGGGAGAGAGAGGAACGAGGGGTGATGGAGGTGGGAGAGAGAGGAGGGGAAAGAAAGAAGGGATGAGGAAGGAGCAGGGAGAGAGGGGGTAGGAGATAGAGGAACGGAGGAGAGAGAGAGGAACAGAGGGGAGAAAGAGGAGAGAGGGGTGATGGAGTGGGGAGAGGGGGGCGAGGAAGGGAGAGAGAGAGAGAGGAGGGGAAAGAGAGAAGGGGTGGAGGAGGGAGGTGAGAGTGAGGGGAAGGGAAGGCAGTGTGAGGGGAGGAGAAGTGAAAGCACTGTGAGGGGAGGGGAAGGGAAAGCAGTGTGAGGTGAAGGGTAGGCACTGTGAGGGGAGGGGAAGGGAAGGCAGTGTGAGGGGAGGGGAAGGGAAGGAACTGTGAGGGGAAGGTAAGACAGTGTGAGGGGAGGGGAAGGGGAGGGGAAGGGAAGGCACTGTGAGGGGAAGGGAAGGCACTTTGAGGGGAGGGAAGGGAATGCAGTGTGAGGGGAGGGGAAGGGAAGGAACTGTGAGGGGAAGGGAAGGCAGTGTGAATGGAGGGGAAGGGAAGGCAGTGTGAAGAGAGGGGAAGGGAAGGCAGTGTGAGAGGAGGGGAAAGGAAGGCAGTGTAAGAGGAGTGAAGGGAAGGCAGTGTGAGGGGAGCAGAAGTGAAGGCAGCATGAGGGATGCAGAAGCGAAGGCAGCATGAGGGGAAGGAAAGGCAGTATGAGGGGATGGGACGGGAAGGGAAGGCAGAATGGGAGGAGGGGAAGGGAAGGCAGCGTGAGGGGATGGGAAGGCAGTGTACTGGGGTGAAATTGCTTTCAATCGTCGATTATGAAAGTGAACCAGTTGTTGGCGCAGACTTTGGTTTCTTTGAATCCACATTCTCAACCATCTCTCTGGACCTATTCTCAATAGGTACTCTCCCTGGTGTTTGGTTTTCAAATGTTTTAGAATATTGGATGCATTACTGTGATGAGCAATGTCTATTGAACAAAGCGAGCATGCAACTTTCAGACTGTCTTCTTTAACCTACCCAACATGGTTCCAAACTGCAATTCTGGACCTTTTTAATGACATGTTGTCAAAACTTTATCAGCCAATGTCTTGCCAACATGTCCATCATCAAAGCAATCAGCACGCTTTCCTGGCCAACTCCAAATGCCATGCTATTCATTAAAAAGGAACACACCCTTGGGGTGTGTTCAGTTTGCAAGTGACTTGCTTTCGCTGCTATATTACATACAGGACGCCCCAGGGGTGTCTTCATTTTCAATTAACACATCACCAGGCCATGTGTAACCAGACCATACCCAACAGGGGTGAAAAAAGTTTTTCCTATGGTGGGAATTACTTGGAGTCGACGTCAATTCCAGATCACCACTCGATTCCTTTCAATTCCATGGTTGAAATTGAATTGACTTTGGAGTCAATTCCGTCCACCACGATAAAGCACTCAAGCGAGCACTCCATTGGAATGGTTGATAAGGAACTGCTGGCTGGGTCATACTAAACACCATCCGTAGACAACCGGAGACGATTGTAGTATCAAGCAATGTGAAAATTGGACAAATGAACACTTTTTTTTGAACAGTCGGAACTGCTACGAAGTTCAATTCCACAGTTCAAATTTTGAAATTTGGTTCAAGTTAAGAGATTCTCAACCATATTGAATTTCAGCTGCAATCTATGCTTTAATGGAGCTGAGTGTTTATTATCTCCTCCGAGACAAAGCGTCAACGGTCCACGAAACTCAGCTATATTGTACTTAGTATACATGACTCTGGATCACTCTACTTTTAATCTCACTAGCGAAAATGTTCAGACTCGCTCATTATCACCTGTCACTCTACTGGACTGCATTTTCAAAAAAAATGCTGTGACAACATATTCGGTGTCTCCACGTGACTATCTTCAATTACCAACCCCATAAAAATCCACTTAAGAATCAACGCCTCATTTGGAAAAAATGGCACGCGAAAAAGGAACAAAATCATGACTGCAGATCTCCCAACAATGAAGGACAACAAAATCATGTGACCACCACCACCTCTGCCACCTGTCCATGGGACAGGTAATCTAATAGTGCTTAGGGGGAAGGGGGTTTGGGAGGAGGTTGGCATGAGGTGAGGGGAAGGTAAGGCAGACGTGTGGTGGAGCGTAAATTATGATTCATCGTCTCATCAAAATGATTTTGCATAGAATAACAGTGAATATGGAAATCTAATAATGTCTGAAATATATTTTCGACCGGTCATACTATAAACAACGCTGAGAGATAAACACTATCCAGACACGTCCGGAGATAATCGCCTCCCAGACACGCCCGGAGGTAACTCCCACCCGGACACGTCCGGAGATAACCACCGCCTGGAGGTAACCTCCGCCCGGACATGTCCAGAGATAACCACTGCCCGGACATGTCCGGAGGTAACCTCTGCCCGGACACGTCCGGACATAACCTATGCCCGGACACGTCCGGACGTAACTGCCGCCCGGACATGTCCGGAGCTAACTACCACCCAGACGTCCGGGGATAACCACCGCCTGGACATGTTCGGAGATAACCACCACCCCGACACATCCAGAGTATCAATAACGTGTGAATACAACTCTCTGGACAATTATAATCATCACAGTTGGAACACCATAAACTCTAGAATCGCTTCACCTGAACTTAATTTCAAAATTTAAACTGCAGAATTGACCGAAGAATCAGTTCTGACTGCTAAAAAAAAGGAAGTGTTCATTTGTCCAATTCACACATTGTTTAACACTCTGGTCATCTCCGGATGGTGTTTAATATGACCGCGCTTTGGCAATCGATTAGTGATCGGTGATTACAAACACCACCCAGATACACCCAGAATGTCAAACTATGTCCGAATTGGACAAATGAACACATTTTTAGCAGTTGCAACTGCTGCCAAGGTGAATTCCGTAGTTTAAAATGTGAAATTCCCCTCAGTTTAAGAGATACTAGAGTTTATTACATATGTGTGGAAATGAAATAAGGCCATGAACACTGGCGTCTCCAGGCGTTTATAAGCATTGCAATGCATGCAGTGATTCGGAGGGAGGAAGATCATGCATTCGATGATGTGAGTGAAAAAAGTGGAAAAAATGTTGAGCACTTTATCGTTAAGAATCCATTGTGGCCTGTTCCAAGTCAAGGCATTGTTGAGCAGGCCAAAAAAAAAAATGGCGAAATTAAGACCCCATCGAGGGAGAACGGGCTGACCCAAGGGGTTGACCAATGATGAAGCCTTGCTAAAGGAAAATTAAATAAGGCTGTCAATTATCTTCAAAAGGGGTGTTTAAATCACTCAAACACCCAGTTTATACTCAAGCACTAGCTTGGCATTCCCATAGCATGCATACAAAGTTTGGGACTGCTGTGTTTCACGGTTTTGGAGTTATGGAGGACACACACACACACACACACACACACACACACACACACACACACACACACACACACACACACACACACACACACACACACACACACACACACACACTCACACACACACACACACACACACACACACACACACACACACAACTCTCTCTGACATTTGTTAGTGTAAATTAGCAAATACAACCCGTTGCTTCAGTGATGGAAATATTAGAGTTGGGGGGGGGGAAGATGGAAAGAGGAGTGGGGGGAAGGATGGAAGGGAGGGAGAGAGGATGGAGGAGAGGGAGCAGGAGAGGGAGAGAGGGATAGGGGTGGGACAGAGAGGGATAGAGGGATAGGGGTGGGTTAGAAAGGGGTAGAGGGATAGGGGTGGGACAGAGAGGGAAAGAGGGATAGGGTGGGACAGAGAGGGATAGAGGGGTAGGTGTGGGACAGACAGGGATAGAGGAATAGGGGTGGGACAGAGAGGGATAGGGGTGGGGCAGAGAGGGATAGGGGTGGGACAGAGAGGGATAGAGGAATAGGGGTGAGGGAGAGAGGGAGAGAGGAATAGTGGTGGGAGAAAGAGGGATAGGGGTGGGAGAGAGAGGGGGATAGGGGTGGTGGAGAGAGGGATAGTGGTGGGAGAAAGAGGGATAGGGGTTGGACAGAGAGGGATAGGGGTGGGATTCAGGGTGACAGAGGCAGAAGGATGAGAGAGGCCCAGATCTTGGAATTAATCAATAGTGTGAGTCATCAGGCAGGTAATCTGAAGCATGTCCCAGAGGACTCTTCCAGATTTTGGAATTAACCAGAGGTGTGAGTCACCAGGCAGGTAATCTGAAGCACGTCCCAGAGGACTCTCTCAAATTTTGGAATTAACCAGAGGTGTGAGTCACCAAGTAAGAAATCTGAAGCTCATCCCAGCGGATCTCCCAAATTTTGGAATTGACCAAAGGTGTGAGTCACCAGTCAGGTAATCTGAAGCTCGTCCCAGCGGACTCTCTCAAATTTTGGAATTAACCAAAGGTGTGAGTCATCAAGTAGGTAATCTGAAGCTCGTCCCAGTGGACTCTCTCAAATTTTGGAATTAACCAAAGGTGTGAGTCATCAAGTAGGTAATCTGAAGCTCGTCCCAGCGGACTCCCTCAAATTTTGGAATTAACCAAAGGTGTGAGTCACCAGTCGGTTAATCTGAAGCTCGTCCCAGCAGACTCTCTCAAATTTTGGAATTAACCAAAGGTGTGTCACCAAGTTGGTAATGTGAAGCTCATCCAGTGAATTCTCAAATATTGGAATTAACCAAAGGTGTGAGTCACCAGTCAGGTAATCTGAAGCTCGTCCCAGTGGACTCTCTCAAATTTTGGAATTAACCAAAGGTGTGAGTCATCAAGTAGGTAATCTGATACTCATCCCAGCAGACTCTCCCAGATTTTGGAATTAACCAAAGGTGTGAGTCACCAGGCAGGTAATCTGAAGCTCATTGTGGTGGACTCTCTCAAATTTTGGAATTATCCAAATGTGTTAATCACCAGCAAGGTAATCCGATTTAATGTTAACCTATTGACAACACAAGCTTCAGGTTTTGTTGAACAAATTCAACTTGCTAGTTACCAGTAGATTTGTTTGTTATTTTACTTATTTGACAGATCTCACCCCATTGAGTCATTTTTGCTTGTGGAAGGTGGGGAGAAGTGTGACTCCGATGTGAACATGTCCATCTCACGTGAGAATCACCAGGTTTCAAAGATCCCAGCAAATGCTTCTTGCATTGCTTGTGCCAAACCTCATCATCTCATTCCAGCGTCTGACTGCCCACACATCTGTGATTCATCGTCTGGCCACCACTCAGGATTTCACCAGCAGTGGAATCAGAGGATTGTTCGTGGGTTTCAAGAGAAAAGTTTGGGATTGTACACCGAGGTACAAGTTTGCAGGCACACCGAGGTTTTTGAAAACCCAGCGGTTCTGCATTTAAACACTTTTTGTGTCACTTTGTACCTTGGTTACATTAATTTAATATACTGTTCAATGCATCTGAATGAAACGCCTCGCTTTTCATGGTGAAAGACAAACATGGATATGGGACGGGAGGGATGCGTAATGGAGAGCGGTGTAATTGACGTGGGACGGGGAGGGATGCGTTATGGATGTGGGAATGTGAGGGATGTCAGATTGCGAGGGATGTGTAATGGATGTGGGACACTGTGGGATGTGTTGTGGATGTGGGATAGGTACTGATGTGTTATGGATGTGGGACGGAGAGCGATGTGGGATGGGGAGGGATGGGTTATGGATGTGGGATTGGGAGTGATGTGCCATTTTCTTGTGATGGGGAAAGATGTGTTATAAATGTGGGATGGGGACGAATGTGTCATGGACATGGGATGGTGAGGGATGTGGGATGGGGAGGGATGTGGAATGGATGTGAAACGCAGAGGGATGTCCTATGAACAGTGGACGGGCAGGGATGTGTCATTGACGTGTGACGAGGAGGTATGTGTTATGGATGTGGGATGGGGAGGGATGTGTTCCAACATTGCTTATTTTTTCTCATACTTTGACTGAGCTTGAAATAAGCATTATCATATTCATATTCATCTTCATCTTCCGGTGTTCTGCTTGAAGGCAGGTTCAGTACCACTGAAGTAATTTATTGGCAAGAGTTGTACCGGGTGGTTTACCATTGCCTTCCCATTAGTAGTTAGGGCAGGAATTTGTTATTTGTTCAGGATGCCGGTGATAGCTCGCCTATTCTTCATGAAGGACAATGTGAGAACTTTAACATTCACCAACTAATGCCGGAAGATGGGAATCCGTTTCACGTCTATCTGAGGGACGGCACACACATTAATGAATCACTGTGACACTGAAACACTGGGATAACACTTTATAGCTTCGTCGGAATTCAAACCCAAGCAAGACAGCTTTGAAGTGAGTGTGAATTATATTATGGTAAAGTAAATATAAACATGTTTTTCTGTGGTGTTTCTATCTTCGAAAAACACCAAAAAAATATGAAGAATAAAAATTGTCCTTTTTGTTTTCTTTTTAATGTCCGATGTGACATCATCATGTTGTGGTTACATTTTAATGTTACAATAACGATGTTACATCATCATGTTGTGGTTACATTTTAATGTTACAATAACGATGTTACATCATCATGTTGTGGTTACATTTTAATGTTACAATAACGATGTTACATCATCATGTTGTGGTTACATTTTCATGTAACAATAACGATATTACATCATCATGTTGTGGTTACATTTTCATGTAACAATAACGATGTTACATCATCATGTTGTGGTTACATTTTCATGTAACAATAACGATGTTACATCATCATGTTGTGGTTACATTTTCATGTAACAATAACGATGTTACATCATCATGTTGTGGTTACATTTTCATGTAACAATAACGATGTTACATCATCATGTTGTGGTTACATTTTAATGTTACAATAACGATGTTACATCATCATGTTGTGGTTACATTTTAATGTTACAATAACGATGTTACATCACCATGTTGTGGTTACATTTTCATGTAACAATAACGATGTTACATCATCATGTTATGGTTACATTTTCATGTAACAATAACGATGTTACATCATCATGTTGTGGTTACATTTTCATGTAACAATAACGATGTTACATCATCATGTTGTGGTTACATTTTCATGTAACAATAACGATGTTACATCATCATGTGGTTACATTTTCATGTAACAATAACGATGTTACATCATCATGTTGTGGTTACATTTTCATGTAACAATAACGATGTTACATCATCATGTTGTGGTTACATTTTCATGTAACAATAACGATGTTACATCATCATGTTGTGGTTACATTTTCATGTAACAATAACGATGTTACATCATCATGTTGTGGTTTCATTTTCATGTAACAATAACGATGTTACATCATCATGTTGTGGTTACATTTTCATGTTACAATAACGATGTTACATCATCATGTTGAGGTTACATTTTTATGTAACAATAACGATGTTACATCATCATGTTGTGGTTACATTTTCATGTAACAATAACGATGTTACATCATCATGTTGTGGTTACATTTTCATGTAACAATAACGATGTTACATCATCATGTTGTGGTTACATTTTAATGTTACAATAACGATGTTACATCATCATGTTGTGGTTACATTTTCATGTAACAATAACGATGTTACATCATCATGTTGTGGTTACATTTTCATGTTACATAACGATGTTACATCATCATCATGTTATGGTTACATTTTCATGTTACAATAAAGATGTGACATCATCATGTTGTGGTTACATTTTCATGTTACATAATGATGTTACATCATCATCATGTTGTGGTTAAATTTTCACGTTACATAACTATGTTACAATGGGTGTACATTTACACACATACAATGCGTTGGGGGTGATGTTTACCATGTAAAGATTAATACATCGTGTGTTTTGGTGTGATGTTGTCGTGGAGATGTGTACATATTGCATGCCAGATGATGTACACCCTGTCGTTGTATCCCGACCACGTGTTGGATGATGTGTGCCATGGAGACGTGTACATAGCATGTTCCTGGGTGGTAGAATGAGCATGGTGGATAAACCGCGAGCTTTGACACGGATTCCTTCCAAGCGGGCACAATCGATCGCATCCCGTGCCACGAAGTGCTCACGTTCCTCCCTGTGTGTGCCAAACATGGCCCGGGTTAAACGGTCCAATTGCTCTGGCCCAGTACAATGTTAGAAGATCGTTCTTGTTATCGACACAATTAACGGCTGAGATTAAGAGTTGTGAAATCCATGGTAAACTCGCCAGCTGGACACAAAGTACCATTGTCATGAGAATAATGTTCACATGATGTTTCAATGTCATGAGGCTGGAAGGATGAAACTGAAAGGATACCTTGATTGGTTTCCTCGAAACATAAGGCATTAAAGCATGTACAAATCAAGTTTATCTGTTAAATAATTCACTGGCAGAACAAACCCAATGGACATACATTTCGAGAGCAAATCGATAACAATTGAATGAACAATGATTCTGTTGCCCATATGAAATGATATCTTAAACAATAGTTTAGTCATATATGTGTATATATATATATATATATATATATATATATATATATATATATATATATATATATATATATATATATATATATATATATATATATATGAACTGCAAAGATGTAATGTGGCCATCATCCTTGGACCTTACATTGGTGGCTAGCTGGGTTGTTGGTTGTTGGTTGTTGAGATGAATTTCCTGCAATGGTGGAGAATCATTGAGCGATGCTGCCATCGGATTCTCGATTTGATGGTGTCCATATGATGACACCTCTTTGGAAGGGCCTAAGTTGATTTGGATCCATTCCGAGTGGTGGTTTCTCCTTGCGACTGTTAACAATGTTGGAGACATCATCTCAATCTCACACACACACACACACACACACACACACACACACACACACACACACACACACACACACACACACACACACACACACACACACACACACACACACGCGCACACACACACACACACACACACACACACACACACACACACACACACTCTCTTTCTGTCTCTCTCTCTCTCTCTCTCTCTCTCTCTCTCTCTCTCTCTCTCTCTCTCTCTCTCTCTCTCTCTCTCTCTCTCTCTCTCTCTCTCTCTCTCTCTCTCTCTCTCTCTCTCTCTCTCTCTCTCTCTCTCTCTCTCTCTCTCTCTCTCTCTCTCTCTCTCTCTCTCTCTCTCTCTCTCTCTCTCTCTCTCTCTCTCTCTCTCTCTCTCTCTCTCTCTCTCTCTCTCTCTCTCTCTCTCTCTCTCTCTCTCTCTCTCTCTCTCTCTCTCTCTCTCTCAACAAAGCGTGAACACATTGTGGCCTGAGCTCCACAAACTTGTTCGTGACCTGCTCTGATTTCTAGTCCGTAGCGGTGGAAGTCCACCAGGTTGGTTTTGGTATTATAATTATTTTTGCTGTGCATGATCGACGCTCGGAGAAGAGCGAGAGCGGAATGGAAGTCACAAAATGGAAAGGTGGAATCACCAACAGCAGAGCAGAAGTTTTCAACTCAAGTTTTGAAACCTAACTCACATACGTTCTCAATTCAACCAAACATTGGGGTCCTGAGGATTTTTGTGTTTATATTTATTTATTTATTCATATACAGCCTGTAGCTTCTGGCTACATCATTACTGGGGTCGCTGCTGCTGTGCCCCCTGTTTCCAGTAAGCTGGTACTGTACTCATTTTTACCAACCTCAGAAGGGTGACGGGCTGAGTCAACCCACTTCGTGCTCATTCAATGGTTGTACAGGGTCTTGAACTCAAGACTTTAAGATGTTAAGTCAGCCACTTTTCCTGATTTTTGTGTTGATGAAGAACAATGTTCGATTTTGAGGCCATGCTCAGCAGACCAATGATGGATGACACAGCGAATGTGAATTTAGTCACGTTGTTCTGTTCTGAGGAGTTCGTGGACACACAGAGGTACACACCCTCGTCAGAGGAGAGGGTGTTGGATTTTGGTTTGTGTGTTACTTGCGATAATCGAAGATTTTTCAAACATATTCGTTGGTTCTATGCATCATTATGATGTAAATTAATAATTTTCCTCATGTCTGTATCGTTTGTATGTTTTTCTGTGAGTGCAATAACTCGTGGAACCTTTCAGCCATCTTCGTCAAATCTTAACAGAGGATACCGAAGGACAAAAGGGAGGTTGTCAATGTTTTTTATTTTACTATTTAGGTCAAAAGGTCAACATCGGCCAAAGGTCAATAACTTTGTCATATTTCCAAAATCCTCAATTTTCATCCGATTGACTTGCGATTTGAAGAGGATTGGCATATCCTGTAACTGAATTCACTGAACAAACGTTTTTGAGGTCAACATAGGTTAAAAGGTCAATGTAGGCCAAAAAGTCGACATGGGCCGAATTTCTCATATTGTCATTTTTCATCCGATTGACTTGCAATTTGAAGAGGAGTTTCATATTTAGTCATTTAATTTAACCACCGATTATTTTTTAGGTGAAATTTGTTTTATGGATTTTGCAAGTATTGTGCTATGCGCGACATCGTTCTTCTTTGTCTGTCTGTCTGTTTGTTTGTTTGCACAGGATGTGTTGACGTAGGCCACAAATGCCCCCCGAGTGGTCACCAGTAGTACACGTTATCTTTTTTCAACCAGAACCTCTTAAGTACGTACTTTAGAATGTGAGTATGTCTAAAAAAAAAAATACAAATGGCATGATAAAACCACACAAAACAAGTCTGGGCAAGGGTATATAATCTTTGATTGCTCGTTCTCGTTTTGTTTTTGTTTATTTTGCTATGATGATCAGCCAGTCACGTGATTCAGTGTATTTTAAGAGGAACCGGTGGGTGGGTTGAGGTTGTTTTAGAAATGCATCTCAAAGTATTCCCTACAATATAAATAATAGACTGATAGTCTCATTGCAGTGGTCTTCAAATCGACCCAAGAGGAACCGGTCTGTTTTCGGCAGGGACAAGGGGTTTGTAGGATTGAGAGATAGCCACCAAATCACTCGGATTGTATCTCCACGACTGAAAATACACCAAATGTGTGTGATGGCTTTTAGTATGGAGAACACAGCGATCGGTGGACTCGTTGTGGCTTCAAATGAAACCCTCCACCCCTCTCCCTCTTTTTCGTTTTGTTCCATTTCTGTTTCATCCGCAGCTTTCCCGTTCCTCTTCTTTCTGCATATGAGTTTGTATCCAGTGTGTTTCTTCCTTTTCTACTTTATTCTTCTTTCTCTGAAACGTTCTGATCCATTCTGAGTTCCAGCTCTTCCACGAGCCTCGACTTTGTAGACAAAAACATGAATATCGCCGTCCGTCATAGCTTAAGTTGAAGCACCTGCAAGCCAACCATGAAACCATGTTAATGAACATGCATGTCAAATTTTCCCAGATTGTGAATAAAACTTAGCGAGCAAGGTAATTACCTTCAGCGTTAGCTTGCCTCACCTGCTTGGGTCTACATGTGGTTTCACACTTCGTGAAGGACTCAAATGGCCTCAGGAAATGGAGCTTGGGCACTAAAATGGTGACTTTTAGCAGCACCGTCCACATCCATGAAGCAAAACAATGCCCTATCCATGGTTATTGTTTAAATATATTTGTCTGTTCCCTTGGACATTGACTTTGCAATTGTGGCATTATTTAATTAATTCTTTATGTGCACACTCTTCACCATTCACCTTCAACTGTCCTTTAACAGTCACTTCCACCCACAGTTTCCCCCTCTCGGATTTGTTATCAGCGCTTTCAACCTACGCTGCAGACTGACCACCATGGCTTTCCATTTTGTGATCATATCCCTTTTCCGCATCGTTTAAATCCCCTCGATTCCATCCCACATTGAGCTTCCTTTCATCGCTTTAATAGTCGGACTTGATGCCGTGGACAGCTAAATCCCTTTTCTTTATCATCCCAGTCGTACAAGAGGGCCGCAACTCCTTCACTGTATGTTGTTTTTTTGCTGGATGTATTGCAAATATACAACCGGGGAATGTGAAATCGGGTCACATTGTGGGCACGCAACGTTGACACGCAAAATGGACATGCAACTTATGTGGGCACGCAATATGGACATGCAACTTATGTGGGCACGCAACGCAACATGGGCACACAAAATATCCAGACATTGCAAGTGCACAACATGGGCACACATTGCGGGTGTGCAACATGGGCACACAACGTAGGCACGCAGCACGGACACACACTGCAAAGGCTTTCAAAGACTAGTGAAGCACCGGATTCTAGTTTGGAAATGAAAGCTGTAATTTCAATGCCTTCTTTGGTTTCAAACTCCAGCGATGAAGATCGAGAGCGTTTCTATCTTTTACACTTTTGTATTCGGGGAAGACATTAAAGAAAGTGGTGAATCAGTGGTTAACCTAATGAAAGTCATAAATATGGACTGGTTTAACTTTTATACGTGGACCAAGGGGGGAGGGGGGTGCATGGTGTTTAATTGGGGAGGGCTCCACATGGTGCTCGATGGTGAGACCATCACCGCACTTGCTGTGCAGAGCACAGTGAACGGGATGAATCCATCGATCTACCATTTTTGAGTTTACTACGAAATACAACTCGTGGCTTTGCTGACTGGAATATTAAAGGGGAGAGTGTAGAGGGAGGGAGTGAGAGAGAGAGAGAGAGAGAGAGAGAGAGAGAGAGAGAGAGAGAGAGAGAGAGAGAGAGAGAGAGAGAGAGAGAGAGAGAGAGAGAGAGAGAGAGAGAGAGAGAGAGAGAGAGAGAGAGAGAGAGAGAGAGAGAGAGAGAGAGAGAGAGAGAGAGAGAGAGAGAGAGAGAGAGAGAGAGAGAGAGAGAGAGAGAGAGAGAGAGAGAGAGAGAGAGAGAGAGAGAGAGAGAGAGAGAGAGAGAGAGAGAGAGAGAGAGAGAGATGGAGGGGTGGGGGAGGTAGAAGGGAGGTGGGAGGGGTGGAGAAGTGTGGAGGGGTGGGTGAGGTAGAAGGGAGCTCGGAAGGGGTTGGGGAGAGTGACACCTCACCAAATGTCACTACACAAATGGGAGGGGGTGGAAGTGAGGCGGATGGGTGAGAGAAGAGAAGCAGAGTGGGGAGGGTGTTTCGGAGGAGGTAAGGGTGAGGGGAGGGGGTTCTGAACTTGCGTTTGTTAGGGGGTATTGAGGAGGAAATGGGGGAAAGGGTTCTCAACGTGTTTGGTCGTAGCACTTGTGGAGAAAGGGGGAGAGGGGGTAGTACAGAATTGAATGAAATGGGGTACATTAAAACCACATTAGTATAGCACGTGGAGACTACTGGCGATGTCCATCGGGGTGGAGAGGGGAGGGCATTTGGGAGGAAGCAAGTGTGATGGGAGGGGAGGAAGACAGAATGAGGGGAGGAAGGCAGTGCAAGGGAAGGAGAAGGTAGTGTGATGGGAAGGGAAGGCAACATGAGGGGAGGGGACGGCAGTGTAATGGAAGGGGAAGGCAGTGTAAGGGAAGGGGAAGGCAATGTAAGGGAAGGGGAAGGGAATGTGAGAGGAGGGGAAGAGAAAGCAACATGATGTGAAGGGAAGGCAGCATGAGGGGAGGGGAAGGCAGCTTGACGGGAGGGGACAGGAACAGTGATAAAACGCACCTAAACAGCAACATTTTCTTTTTAACTGCCGGGTTCTGCATAAAACCGGGTAATAGCATTTAAAACCCATGCTGGCTACCTGGAAAAGGCCTGCTTGTACATGCAGCGGCCTTTGCACCCCTCAGGTCGGCTCACTCCAAATCTGATTGATACATGCTACACTCTGGGGAAGCAGTTTCAAATTCGAAACTATACCGTTAGTCCTCAACAATCACCTTCACAGAGGGGTAGTGGTGGAGTGGAAGAGAGAGAGACAGAGAGACAGAGACAGAGACAGAGATAGAGAGACAGATGGGATTCTGGCAGATGAGACATCCAGTTTAACGTCCATTCAAGAGATGGCACACACATTGATGAATTACCCTGCCTGTGAAACACTGGGATTACAGTTTATAGCTGAGTTGGGATTTGAACCCAGGCTAGACAGTTTTTAGCGAGCACGTGCATCTGTCTGCTATCCTGCCGTGATGTGGCATTTAATTGCTGTGTAACAACTGAAACCGTTTTTTACTCATTGCAATCATCCAATTTATTTTGCCTTCCTAACTCTGGAAATGTCCCCATGAAAAACCCTGCCACAGTATCACCATGGAAGCTTGGAGAGATCGAAGGTTGAAGAGTGCTCAAAGCAAGCAGTCCAACAAAATGGTTGAAGAAACTTTAAAAACGAAATGATTAATTCTTTTTTAAATATGTATCTATCTATGATGAAGTGATGGGTCACATAATGAAAGAAGATAGTACAAAAATGGGGAACGTCAAAATAAAATTGCACATTATCAATTGCACGCACGACAGCATGGAGTCAAATGCAGGCAAGTAGGGCCTGAACTTTGTTCAAGTCGATCGATAGACTCAGTGACATTGTGAATTATTTTGTCTTGTATGGCCACGGCTTGGAAATGAACAACCTTGCAGCTCATATAGTGCTCGCCAAGTGGCTTAAGCACTCAAGGAAGCACTCCAAAGAAATAGTTGATAAGGAACGGTTGGCTTGGTCGGTTAGCGATCGCCGGTCGGTCATATAAACACCATGCACATGGAGACGCCCAGGATGTCGAGCAATGTCCGAATTGGACAAATGAACACTTTTTCTTTTAGCATTCAGAACGGCTGATAAGTTCAATTCTGGAGTTCATGTTTTCATATTCAGCTGAGATTAAGAGATTCTCGAGGTTATGGCATGTGCAGAAATGAAATAAAGCCACGAACACTGGCATCTCTGGGCGTATACATGCATTGCGATGTATCCAGCGATTCATCGGTATGAAGATCAGGCTTTCGATGATATGAGTGAGGAAAGTGAAAAAATAACTTTACCTTAAGAAACCGTTGTGGCCTGTTCCAAGTCGAGGTATTCTTGAGCAGGCCAAAAAAAAGGCGAATTAAGACCCCGGTGAGGTGACCGAGGATGAGAATTGATGAAGGATCTAATTAAATAAGACCGTTAATTATCTTCATAAGGGGTGTTTTAATTAACCAAAACACCCAATTTTCACTCTTACACTTCCTTGGACGTCCCTTGGTATGCATGCAAAGTTTCAGGCTGCTCGGTTTCATGGTTTTGGAGTTATGGAGGAGACACACTGACACACTGACACACTGATATTTATTATTATGGATAAGCCCTATAATTTGTGCTGTGTGTTTGTGCCAAACAATTCCATATTGTGAACGCATAATAGTCTGTTATGAGGTTTTGATTTTTGATATATTTTTGAGGAAACGTCTGGCCAGGTGTGTGCAGCGTAATTATCTGCCGTAAAGCTTGTAATAAAATATGACACATGTATGTGTGGGAAAAAATGGACTTTTATGGAGTGCTCAGGTTCCACCATTTCCTAGTAAAGTGCACTGGGACATGATAGACCCATAATTTATTTATTTTTACTTTTACCAGAGTTTTATGTTTATAATCACCGAGTTTATATCAGTACATATACCCCACCCTCCCATCCCTACACACTACGAGTGTCACTGTGTGCATAACATCCCTCCCAAGTTGAAGAGTACAGTATATATGTATATGTATATGTATATGGATATATCATACACGATGGGGGCGGTTGGAATTATACATTCGAAAAGGAAAAAGCGCATTCAACTAAAAAGTAACGATCTACTCTGCCAAATGAAGTAATAAACTAGCAAGAGGCAATCCGATATCAAGCGACATTTCACCCGCTTCCGAGCAAGTTTCTTCAGGCCAATATACCATTGGCCTTGATCTATTGGCCTGAAGAAGCTTGCTGGGAAGCGGGTGAAATGTCGCTTTAGACTGGATCCTCAGCTTCAACAGCTTCTTGCTTGTTTATTACTTCAATTAGCAGAGTAGATCGTTTCAATTTTGGTTGGATGCGCCTTTTTCATTAAAAAACAAAAAAACCAAAACCAAAAAGAAGGAATCCTTATGAAAAGGAATTGAAAACGAAAGACACACATAGCTGTGAATGGGACACAGATGCAGACAGGTGGGGTCCATTTTATTTCAGCCCATCATTACACAGTGCATTGGGAATTGCTCACTCTCTGGTGTGGTTAACCGCACGCCGTACAGCTTCAGCGGTTAAGGACGTGTCCATTCGCATACCCATACGCGCGTACTTCTCCGTGTACCGTCTTGCAAACGACTCATTTCGCTACCTGCTTGACACCGCTTTCAAAAGTTCACGGATTTGAATCCTGGCACCACGTTTGTGGCAACTGCGGTACAAAGAACAGTTTGGTCTGCGTTTGGATTGTAATTATCCATCGTTTTGTGCCACTGCACTGTAAGCGTGAAGGTCACGCTCTATTGACATGTGTTCAGAGATCTGTTGGTCTGTAAGTAAGTTTTCCATGCATTGTGGACCAGAGCAGCACTTTCAGCCTCGTAAGTCAATTAACGGCATCTGGTTAAGCTCATGTGTCTTACCATGAACGATGAAGTTTAATGTGATGCATTTTCTTCCAAAACTCTCCATCTTTTATGAACTCAAAACACTTGGACAAAAAGTTCAGGCGAAGAATGCGGATCTCGTGAAACACGAACTGTCGCTGTGAAACGGTCACGTCCCAAAAATATCCGCACACTTTACAAGGAGCGATAGGAAATCAAGACATGGTTTTCAAACTCATAAATGAATGGCTTGATATTTCTGAATCGAGTCATATCTATTTTCTCCATTTTGCCATTCAAGGAAAGTGAAAATGAATGACCATTTCTGCAGGGATCATAGCTTTATGATTGCGGAAAGTACAGGAACGCTTGTCATCAAGAATGACCTCTTGGAGACAAAACGAAGGGAATAAGAGGGAACTACATTGAGTCGACTCGGCCAGGTTGGGCAGGCAGAACATCCCCCACCCTGAAGGTCGTTATTGGGCCAGCTGGGTTTTTACTAACAACCCAGTAGTGAGATGGATGTTCTCCTGCATCAAGCTTTACTCCCCAAATCCCTGAATCTAAATCCCTAATGTTATTGATTTAAGCTGGATTTGAACCCATCACATCCACCACGTTTTGGGAAACCAGTCCTGTCTCTTCACGAAAATATCACCACCATACCCGTTCAGTTATTTCCGATTAAATTAAGGTTCCCTTTATTATCAATAAGTGTAGATGTTACGGTGTACTTCAGCCTGAAAACTTGATTTATCAAAACCGAAATGCAAAATCCTTTTGAAAAATAAATCACAACATTAAGATGGTCCAGGCTTCTGGTCCGACTGTTTTCTGTCCCTTCTCAGATGGCACCATCATCCAAAAGGATCTTTTTGGTGGACCATTTCTGATTTTAAAATGATTACAGCTGATTTGGATAAGTTGATGAGCCTCGAGATTGATCAGCAAAGTGCGGTGTCCGAAGATAGACGATGATAACATTATCTTAAGGCTGATTGCTCAGCTGGTTCGAATTGTTTGAAATATAACTGCACGACAATCCGGTTCGAGGTTTCTAAGGAGTTCGAAGAAAACCGTTGGGGTTTAGCGAAACTTGATCCTTTTTTGTTCATCGACATACTAATAATCCTTCACATTGTATTCACAAACAAAAAACAGGTTGTCTTAAACATAACGCACAATACCCCCAGTTGGATGATTTGAAGTGCGATTGTTCGACTAGTCGTTGTTTTTGCTTGCTGTGTACCTTTTCAGGCTCTTTGGAATAACAGGTGTAGTTCGTACAGACTGCGCTCGACCCTGGGAGCTGGCTGTACATTCTGGATTATCGTGGCCGGTATTTGTGAATCCTATCGTGCTTCTTATCTTGTACTTCACCATCGCCACCCTCTTGCGCTTGTGGCTCTATGAACCAGCTGCCGAGCCCAAGGTGAGTCTCCACGTTGCTGAACGATGTCAAACTGTCTCTCCTCCTGCGGCTCACTTGTGTCCGCTCAGAGGATCTTCATTACATGACGTGGGGCCCACTCAGTCCTAATTGGTCCTAATTGCAGGCTCACTAAGGCATCTGGCTTAGCTCAGCCCTAACATCCTTGGCTTTTCAGGTCCAGATTACTAACTCATTCTGACGGTTCATCGAATGCCCCTCCAATTTGTCTCCCACTGATATAATCAAACAAGTCCTAAACACAGCTGCCCAAGACTAGTTGGTGATGTTGAATTTTCCCTCTCGATATGACTTGGGTACATTGACCTGTTTTTTTTTGTTTGTTGTTGTTAAATTGAATATGGGGGAGGAGTGGGGCATGGAAGGGTCTATGGTGTGGTCTTGTAAAGATAATAATTTGTCTTATGTACACTAGCTTTACATCTTATGGTCTCTCCATCCTGTCCTCATGCCTATTTCTCCATCTCTTTGTGCAACCTCCTCCCTGCATCCCTCATTCCCCCACATTAGGAGGAGCAGATGATGTCTGTGTGTCAAACAGTCAATGATGGACCAACCACCATCATTAATCCACATTACACAACATGGTTCTCCAGTCAAAAGGGAGTTTTACAATCTTCAATGGACGAGAGCCAGGTGACAGCTCGACCCGAACGTATCGCTATCACTTGATAGATGGTGTTTTTTTTTGTTTTTTTTTAATACACAACTTATTCCCACCCCATGAAGAACATTCATTATTTGTGTGTTAGTTATAAACACGATTGTGGATAATGCTGTCTATGTTTTGGACCGATGAGTAAATGAAAACACGTGATGGCCGTCCCTCTTGTGACCCAATTTAACAGTTGTGCTCGGCGTTAATCACATGGTACATGCTAAATTGTGCACTCTGCATGCCTGACACCTTAAAGTGAATGCTTTTGAATGTGTCAGTCGATATGTTTGCTTTCGACACAGCTCGGTGAATTCAAGATGGTGTATGACATGCATTGGTGATAGTTTTGGATACGATGGTTGGTTCCCTGATTCTTTGTCTTTTCCTCAAATGTTGTTTCCTCAAGCAGCCGCTGCACCTTGTACAAGAAGACTTGGGAATGTCAAACGTATGTATTCACTGCAGTTCCTTTAATTCATTGTTGCTCATTTGTGACCCCCCCCACCCCCACCCTTTGTAACCCTTCACTCCAAGTTATGACAAATACACGTGTATCTCTTTGCCTTCCTCTGATATTTATAATAAAACCTGGTGTTATTTTAATCATCTCTACCTTACCTGCCTCAATCACAGCCGTTCCTCAACTCACTGGCTGAGAACCAGAGAAACCACGTGGATGGCTCTTTGCCTGGATATGCTCTACAAAGGCTCCGGCACAGCCCAGTGCAAGATGCATATTACGACAGGCCCGCGCTGGACGTGTATCAGAACCTTCCAGCAAACCATATTCCACTTCATGGCTGTTACAATGCCGGTGCAACCTTTGAGGGTGACGATGGTGCAAGGATAGTGAGGGGCAGCGGGAGTTTGGATCTGGTCTCGCCTGCCTCTCTCGCGTCGCCCGACTACATCGACCTGGCAGTGGAGTCACCTGATTCAACATCGCAGGATGAAAGTCCGTCTCACCACTACGACAAGGAAAGTTTGGATGTTGTCGTTAATTTTTTTATTCACAATTTATCATTTCCTCTGTTTGCCAGGTCCTTCAGAAAAGTGTTCAGTGGTTCAAGAGAAAACACCTCAAAAAGAGCAAAGCTCATTGAGAACCATCGGTTACTTTCTCATGCAGCAGAGTTACGTGTCTGCTCTCATTGCCATGATGGTGAGTTATTCAGTCAGTGAGTTAGCTGGCAGTGTTGTGTTTTGTGCGGTAGCGTATGGAAGAGCGGCCTTGTGCAGGGAAGGAGCATTGATGGGATTTGTATGGTAGAGAAGAGTGGCCTTGTGCAGGGAAGGAGCATTGATGGGATTTGTATGGTAGAGTGTGGAAGAGCAGCCTTGTGAAGGGAAGGAGCAGTGATGGGATTTGTATGGTAGAGTATGGAAGAGCAGCCTTGTGCAGGGAAGGAGCATTGATGGGATTTGTATGGTAGAGTATGGAAAAGCAGCCTTGTGCAGGGAAGGAGCATTGATGGGGTTTGTATGGTAGAGTATGGAAGAGCAGCCTTGTGCAGGGAAGGAGCATTGATGGGGTTTTATGGTAGAGTGTGGAAGAGCAGCCTTGTGCAGGGAAGGAGCATTGATGGGATTTGTATGGTAGAGTGTGGAAGAGCAGCCTTGTGCAGGGAAGGAGCATTGATGGGATTTGTATGGTAGAGTGTGGAAGAGCAGCCTTGTGCAGGGAAGGAGCATTGATGGGGTTTGTACGATATGTTCGCTATTTGGTCCTTGGATGCACTATGGTTTAGATGTTTGGCCGATGTATGCACTTGATTTGGTGTTTGGAAGTATGATTGAGGCGATGAAACTATTTATCGTGTTCAAATGAGGGTTAATTGGATATTAATAAAATGTATCAAGTGCACACCTTTGCAATCCAAATTGATGACAGTGCCTAATTAGTTGTTTAGTGCTTTAGCTTTTATCTGTGCTGCTTGACCCAATCTCATCACACCAGCATTTCCTTACCACCGGTGCAAACGTTAACCCGGCAGGCTTGGAGCATTACCTACCATAGCTGGCTCACGTTTGTGCTGCTGCTATGGTCTTGTCTCATCTGGATGGTACGAGACCGTCGGCGATACACCATAATCAGCTCCCCCTTCCTCGTCATTTATGCAAACACCCTCTGCTTTCTGGCTTACGTGTGGAGCCTTCGGCTAACAGACGCTGAGTTACCCCCCACCTTGGGTCCAATCCAGCTTCCTCCTATTGGCTTGGTGAAGGAGGTTAATCCATGCGTGCATCTTGGTCAAAAGGTAAGACTTGTAATTGTCAAGAGCTAGTTAAACAGAAAAGGAGAGGATTGGACAGAGTAGACGTAAAATCTAAGAGCTCTGGGTCCCTCTTTGGACTTCGACCTCCTCACCTTTCTCAATACAATCTTCCTGTTGTTGTTTTTTTGGTATACAAAGCTTATGGATGAGCTAGAACACATAATGGACCACTATATAACAGAACAAGAAAAAGAGAAATCAGAGATTGCAGACCCTCGCCAGGACTTATATTGAGCGGTGTATTTTTATCGGCTTTAGGGTAAATCCAATATGGCTGCCAAACCATGTGACCTATATCATATGTGTGAACCTTTTGTTCCTCATGGACATGCGGTGTTACCTGTGAAGTTTTGCCCTGATTTGTTCAGCCACTTCAGAGATATGATTTTTGAAGTTTTTTATTTATTTTTAAAAACAATATGGCTGCCAAATCATGTGACCAATGACATCATGAATTTTTCTGTTGGCCATTTTATCCCAAGATGACCCTCAAAAATTTTCATACTGATCGATTGTGGCGTTCTACATATGCATTTATGACGTCATAACAAGAGCACCTATGATGTCATTAAAAAAATCACACTCATTCCTCATGAGGAGTACTTACTATGTGCCAAGTTTCATTTTTTCCTTGATGGGGTTTCAGAGATACTGAGGTCCAAAGTTCTTCGAATATCGCTGCCACACCACTTGACCTATGACGTCATAATTATCATGAAAACATTCTCCATGAGTCGTCGCACCAATGCTGAAAATTATGTCTCAATCCGATGGGCAGTTGTGGAGAAAAACACGAAAGTTCTGTGCGGAATAACAAACAGACAAACAGACAGACAGAAACAAACAGACAAACAAACGGACCCAAATGCAATACCCTCTCCTCTGGCGAGGGTAAAAAGAGGAACACAGTGGAAATGGTGGAAACACACTAACAGCATGGTCGAGGGACACTTTCAGAATAATGAGATCAAAGGGAAGGAGAGGAGAACATTTGGGTGGTAGTGGTGTACAAGCTGGATGCAAGCTCAATAACAGCAGGAAGAGGAAGAGAAAAGTAAGCTCAATGAAACAAATGGAACAAAAACAACAAAATAACGAATGAGGGGGAGGGTTTGGGGGGTGACAATAACCTGGAAAGGAAGCGGAGGGCTTTGGGAAGGTTAATGAGGGGAGGAAAAGATAATGAATATGGATGGGAGATGACCTGAAGTGGTGATGAACAACCATCTTGAAGCCAAAGAGGGAAGAATGTGAATCAACACACTGAGGAAGTTCGGTCCAAGTATGCGATAAAAGAGGAACAAAGTTGTGGAAGTGAGCACTAAGCCTGGATCTTGGGAGATTCACCAGGAGTAGGTTACTAGCAGACCACATATGCCTTGCAGAAACTTGATGGGGGATGAGAACAGGAATGCCAGCCCAAAGGGGAGAGCAGTACTCAAACAAGCTGCAGATGAAGGCCTTGTAAACTGATAAAGGTTCAACTATGCCAAGGAAAGACTTTGCATGATGGAGGATGGCAGCTTGCTTTGGAGGTCAACATGGAATATGGTTTGCCGAAGAAAGATAATGGCTGATGGTGAGACCCACAAGTTTGAGTAATTTAACTTCTTCAAGAGGTTTGTTAAGGAAGTAGATGGGAGGGCTTGCCAGACGGTCTTTTTGAAGAGACAGAGTGAGAGTTGGAGATTTGTCATGGTTGAAGGACATTCCAACTGATTGACTAGCTACTGATTCTATGAAGGTCTGCAGAGAGGGAAGAGGCTACTTGCTGCCTGCCTAACTGAAGGATGAGGGATGTTACAGCAAAGGGTGGAGTCCTAAGAGGTAAGCAGGACTTTCCAGAAAAGCAGAAAGATCGTTTATGAAGATAACGAACAGAACTGGGTCGAAGAAACTGCCTTGGGGCACTCCATCCTCAACAGGGAGAGTCGATGAGAGGATCCCATTGAGAGCCACAAGCTTGGCTACAAGAGTGAAGGAGGTCAACAAGACGTAAGAGATGACCTTAGATGTTGTAGGTAGATACTTTGGATAGCAAGGTGGGGATCCAGCCCATTTGAAATGCTCGAGAGATGGCCCTGATCTCTTCTCTGAAAACATTGAGGGCCTCTCTCCCTCTTTGAGAAAGCAGAGGCGGCAGCATGAGCATGGTGGAATGATCGAGTGTGAATCTGACCTGTTTGTGTGAGATCAGACCTTTGGAGAAAAATAAGGATTTGATGTCAACTGTGATGATGTATTCCCTGACTTTGCTTATAATGGGAAGTAAGTTAATATAGTTAATAGGATCCGTTTTTGTACCGTGTTTGTGTAGTGCAGTGGTATTTGGTGACTTCCAAGTCGATGGAAGGTGACCTATAGCAAATGATAGAACAAAGCAGAAAGAGAATGTAAAGAAAAGGATGGAATTTCTAATTGAAGTGTCAATACCTACTGATTTTAGTCTCATAAATTGGGAAACAAGAAAAATAATATAGTACAAGGAGCGGAAAAATTATACGGCAAGAACCGGGATGCTCAATTAAACCAACATCTCACCAGCAGAACTTTGTGGAGAACCAGAAAGAGGTATGAGGAAAGATGGCAACAAACAAGCGACTGATGGAGGCTGATCGTGGGATCAGTGAACATCCTGAAAACAGTCCTTGGAGCAAATTTATGAAAGAGAACACCAAAAAAAGATCAAAGTATTTAGCCTGAGAGACCGAAACCTCGAAACATCATCCTGATGCAAGAAGACAGACATTTTAGCCTGAGGAGGGTCTTGTTTTGTATTTTGATACTCATTTCAGTAGATGTTAACCAACGGGAGTGCTCACCTGATATTATAATGTCTCCCCATCCAGCTGATGTACACCTTCACCTTTTGGATGCTTTTACGTCAACGGGCAAAGGAGCGGCAGGATATGGAGAAGGAGAAGGAATGTGAAATGGCTGGCGTCACTGTCACAGCACCTGGTACCTCCAAGCATTGCTGCATTTTCTTTTGTACATCATCGCACTTTGTTAACTCGTTTCTCTCTGAAAGGCTCACCATTTGATATCACCAACTGAAACACCTCGAACACCTCCACAACACATTCATTTTTTAATCCAAACTCGAACCTGAACCACAGTCGATGTTTGTAGCTCGCTATCATGTTTGGGGAAGAGTTTGAAAAGTCACATCAAGTGTGAAGTTGAATTTATTCTGTGCCTCAAATTCATAACCATAATGTTAATGTTGAATTGAGCATCATTCTAACAAGGCGTTTCTTATTTTGCCAGTTTGGTGTTAGCCCATCTGCCATACAGCAGGAGATTTGATTTTTCAACAGCCTCAGTGCGTGTGTGTCTGTCTGTCTGTCTGTCTGTCTGTCTTGGCCAGAACTTTTTTTGTTTTTTTACCATTTGAGTTTTTGTCATCAAATTTTCAACAAAGCGTTAGTACAAGAACACGGAGAAGGCTAATTAATAATATCAAAGGGCAATGTCACAGTAAGTACAAATGGGCCTTGTTGGGCCGACCACCGTGCAGTGCGAGATGGCCGAGTTTTGTAATCACTTCCGTGTCTCTTTACTTAACATTTCAGCTTTTGTAAACAAATTTTCAACAACCCTTTTTATGAGAATATGTAGAATACAAATCAATTAATTTTCTTTTTTTATTTATTTTTTATTATTATAATTAGTTTTTTTTTTAGCTGCTGTTTTCGTCAACTTGAGATTGAGTACAAAGCAGATGTGGATAGATTTTGCATTTGAAGATGTTTTTGAGGTTCTCCTTTGAATGGTTTCACTCATTACATTATCTGGGTTTTCTAAAACTCAAACACAAGCTGTTTGAGACTAAAGGCCCTGTCACACCTTGACGATTTAGCCAGCGTATGCCTGACGTATGCAAAATTTGGCTAAAACGCTGGCACACGTCGAATACGTTATGGGTAAGTTTGTACACATTAAGAGTACGCTGGCATACGTCGTAGTATGCTGGCTTTTTTTTTTCATAGTACGCTGGCATACATCTTTGTACGCCGAGGTGTTAGACAAATTTTCCATGCTTGAAATTTTTCAACGTATGTCAGCGTATGACTCACACGTTCCGCATAATGCTGGCCATAAGTTGTAGCCACGTTAGGCGATCGTTGATACACGTCGACACATGTTACTTGTACGTTACTCATAAGTCGAAACACGTCGAGGTAATGTTGAGCGTACCCGAAACTTATTTCTAACCTATGAGTAACGTGTTGTAGGCACGTTACGCAAATCGTTGACACACGTCGACACACGTTACTTGTACGTTACTCATAAGTTGAAACACGTCAAGGTAATGGTTAGCGTCAGTGTTCCAGACTCCCTGGTTTTTTTTTTTCTTTTTTCTTCGGTATGACGGTGATGTTGACAATTCAATTTCTAGTGCGGTTATAATATAATATAATTAATAGGCTGCCGCTCAACGATTTAAATCATAACCGCACAAGAAATCAAGGTGTCAACATCACCGTCATAGCGAAGAAAAAAAAATAAAAATAAAAAACAGGGAGTCTGGAACACTGACGCTAACCATTACATTGACGTGTTTTGACTTATGAGTTACGTACAAGTAACATGTGTCGACGTGTGTCAACGATCGCGTAGCGTGCCTACAACTTATGCCAGCGTATGCGGAACGTGTGTCATCTGCCGAGTACGTCGAGAAATTTTCAACATGCTGAAAATTTCTCGACATACTCGGCATATGACGACGTATGCCAGAAAACTACGACGTATGCCAGCGTGCTATTAACGTATACAAATCTTACACATAACGTATTCGACATGTGCCAGCTTGGTTCGGCAAATTTTTCATACGTCGGCATACGCTGGATAAAACGTCAAGGTGTGACAGCGGCTTCACACTTCGATGTCTAGTGCGGTTATGATTTGAATCATCGTCGAGCCGCAGCCTATGAATAGCCTACGCCACTGATCGTCAGTGATACGCTGCCGTGCGCAATGCATAACTTAGACTATCGTTGGGCATAGGTTGTGAACGCTGACAACATGCTCAGCATTCGTTGGTATAAGTTATCTATATGTGATTAAAACGTTCTGTGTACGTTAGTAATACGTTATGCATGCGCCAACACGTTATTATACGCCCAAAACTTAAAAAAAACATCAATAGTTCAGCGTAGGCCAGCTTTTTACATACATTTTGAGACCTTGCCATACGCTGGCTAAAACGTCACGGTGTGACAGCCCCTTAACACAGACTCTACATCCCCAAGGAAGCTGTGTGTTTGAGATTATATATATATATATATATATATATATATATATATATATATATATATATATATATATATATATATATATATATATATATATATATATATACACATGTTGTGGAAATGACTCGGAGGGTTAATAAATGCCAAATATCGCGTAGTTATTTAATTATTAAAATTTTAGGATAAGCAGAGAGGTAATTAAATGTGATATCAGTCATTCTCACGTCGGCAGACAGGTCAGTGTCCTCTCTGTCCTCAGCCATTCCCTTTCTGGTATTGCACCCTCTAACCTTACCTTGCGTTGTCCACCTACCTACCCTCCATGTTTCTTCATGGTGCATGTGGTGTGCTCATAACCCACTTCTGATCAAACTCCAAAATTCAGGCTCATTACTCACCTCCTCTTATGTATTCCTCTTTTCTCTCACCTATGGAACAAACTTCCTCATTCTGCAAAGTCCCATTCTTCCCTCCAGGGCTTCAAAATGGCTGTTCACCACCACCTTCGGTGATCCCCCAACCATACTCATGATACTTTCTAACCTCATTAACCCGCCCCAAGGCCACCCCTTCCTTTCTAGGTGTTCCCACCCTCCTTTCTGACTTCTGTTCCATTTCCGTTTCATCCCTGGTTTTCCCTTTCTCTTCTTGCTGCGTTTGAGCTTGTATCCCACTTCTTCGTCGCACGCGTCTCCTCCCTCCACCCCCCCACCCCCCTTCCCGGGTATCATTCTTGTCAAAAGCCTCGTCTTTGTACATCAACAAATTCTCCATTACAGTAACAGTGGTCATATTTTTATTGTGAATGTGAAATCGTCATCGTGCAGTAAAATGCTGGCCTGAGACAGTACTTCATGGTGTTAGTCACTTTGTAGTGTCTGTTTATGGTTTTCCTACATCAATAAAATTAAACCATTAACATCCCATCAGCCAGCTCCATGTCAGTAATCTTTCCAGCTGATTGCTGAACCTTGAAATTTATTTGTTTGGTCGTGGGGACCAAAATATCTTCATTTTTTTTTCCTATACTTCCAATGCCAACATCGATTCCTCCGTAATTTCACTTATCCAGCGATTTTGAAACATCATCTGTTGAGCACGTTCAACGTTCACTCGAATGGCGGAAGTTGGCTGCACGTGATAATTGAAGATCAATGTTGAACTCGCTGCACCACTTATGCAGAATAAGGTGAAGGACGTGGATGAGCACATTGTGCCGACTGTGTCGTTTTGCTTTCATCCGGTTAAATTTTGTGCTTCGTAATACCCTTCTGTTGCATCGCACACCTGACCCTATTGCATGAAAGAAAAACATTGTCTCGTGGATGAGTGAGATCTCGATTCATGTGCAACCGCTACCTTCATGGTGTTTTCCAGAATGTTCTTACCATCATTGATGTCATTTCCTGTAGATTTTTTTTTTCTCGAGGGATGCATCACTGCCTTAAATTTCAGCATCGAGTGATTATCTTCACTCGTTCGACGATGAAAAGTCCCATATTTTGTGGGTTCGTGTTTGCTCACTGTCAGAGAAAATCTCGAGTAACATGAAGCATGATTGTGGTTCACAAAGCATCTGGTATGACACCACCACTAAGGGACAGTCAGCCAGATCAGGAAGCCGCTGGAGCATCACTGAAGCTTTTGTATAGACCTTGTGCTGAGGATGTTGCCGCACTAACTTACATTTTACTTTTCCACGCAACAGAAGACCCAAGCACCGATGCAGGCAGTGATGTGATTCGCCTAATCGGAAGCATGGTGCGGGCGATGTTCATCAAGTACTGGATTTACATCTGCGGCGGAATGTTCTTCTTTGTGAGTCTGGAGGGACGACTGGTCACTTACAAGATCATCTACATGATGCTGTGTTTGTCTTGCGTTGCCTTATACCAGGTACGGTACAAACGTTCACCAAACGCTCTTTTATTTGCATCCGTTGACCCCATGCACGACAATATAGCCCAAAGACCTGGTTAGTCACCTGAGGTGCAGCCTCAGGTCAAGCTTAAGTCAATTTCGGATTTGCTTCCTTCATTTGACTTGGTACGGTGTTCCTACAGGTTCATTACCACTGGTGGAGGCGTATCTTGAAGTACTTCTGGATGGGTGTGGTTTGCTACACCATGCTCGTAACAGTCCTCATTTACACATACCAGTTTGAGTACTTCCCTGCTCTCTGGAAGAACATGACAGGACTCTCAGACACACAGTGAGTCTTTAACTTCAACTCACATTGCTGAGATGAGTTCCCTCCTTTTTTTTTTCTTTATTTTGGTTCTCGTTTTATATTTTTCTCTATTTTTTTGCCTCGGAATCACCTTTTATATCCGTATTGGAATGTGATGGGAGGATGTGTGTGCGTGTCCGTGTCTGTGTCCGTGTCCTTGTCCCCTCATGTTATAAGATGTCCACACAGAGTAAAAGTGCAGGGTGGATCAGCTTACAGTTGCACGTTGGTGCTTTCCACTCATTTCCTGCAAAATGAATAGAATAGGGAACGGTCGCATCTCAGCGACACCAACAATCAGCGTTGGCACAGAATGAACATCAACACTCATCCCGAAAACTCCAAAAACGCCCTAAGAGCCTATAGGAGGTCCTTCACACAGCCTGGCCATCCACTGATGATAAGGTCTTGAAGTTGATTCAGTTTGGAATCATGAAGAGTTTCTTATTGTAGCTGCGAAAACTTCTCAGAGGAGAAGTGGATGATGACAACACGGAAGTCCAAATCAAATTTAGTCGTATTGATTGGATGAAGAAGGCAGGATAAGCCATCGGCAAGCTCATTGTCTGCCCCAGGATGGTACTCCGTTGTAAAGTTATACCTTTGAAGACTGACAAGCATTTGTTGCAGTCTCCGTGGGGCAGTGATCAATGGCTTCTCAACGATCATCAACAATGGTTTATGATCTGTGAACACAATTAAACTGCACCCGTACAGGTAGGTATGGAAATGTTCTGTGCCAAACACGATAGAGAATAGCTCATGTTCAGTGCAAGCATAGCTTTGTTCAGTATCTGTTTGGGTTTCGCTTGCATCTGCCACTGGCCTTAACTGATTTCCATGCACCTGAACCAATGCTGCCCTGAGGCCCTAAAGACTGGAACCACATTTGAGGCAGACAGGCTCCTCTGGCTGATCGTCGTGAAGAAGAGAAGTTTCTGACACTTCCTTCTTCAGATGATCAAATGCAATTTGATGGTGCGGCTCCCATAGGAATTCAGAATCCTTTTTGAGAAGGTCTCCAAGAGTAGCAGATTTCACACTGAAACCCTTGATGGAGCGTGACAAATATGTCATGAAGCCGATGAAATGCTGTAGTTCGGCCTTGTTCTCAGGTTTTGGAATCGCGCTCAGGTCTTGAACCTTCTGCGAGCCAGGCCTGATCCCTTGTCTGCCATAAACATGACCGAAAGTGATGCTCCTCCTCAGTGGCACCGTAGATGGCAATGTCGTCTGCTATGCCAATCACACCACAGCTATTCTGGAGAATATGGTCCATTTCCATCTGGAAAATGTCCTGGCTTACACACAGTTCAAACAACAATCGTCGGAAGCAATACCGACCCGCTGGGTTTTGAAAAGTAAGTTGTTGTTCGCCATTGCTGTCAACTCTTACAGACCAATAACCTGACTTGACATCAAGTTTCAAAAAGTATTTCGTTCCTGCAAATTTATGATTGAGCTCTTCTGTTGTAGGTATTTTGTGGTATGGATGAACTCGGGCACGATGAAGATGTTTTGGGTCAAAACGAAAACGGATGTTGCTGTCATTTTGGGTTACGTACGTGAGAGAGCTGACCAATTCAGTCAGTCCCTGGATACACCGTATGACTCCCTGTCGAACCATGTCATAAAGTTCTGACGGAATTTTGTCCTTGTGAGCAATAGGGATTCTTTGTGGTGGATCAACATGCGGCGGGATGTTGAGGTACATGACAAGCCTGTGCATTGTGCAAAATTTGCCGATGTGGTCAAATTGTTGTGGATATGCATCCATGAGGTCCTTTTATTTACATTGTTGCAAACGGGTTGTTGGTTACTGCTTACTGAATAATGCAGCGTAACAACATGTAGATTATTCTCACATGATGGAAGACCAACAACTGCAGGACCACGGACATCCACACCAAAGAACATGTGCTGATCCACGGTGATCCGTTGTTGCTACTGGCAAAGTCTATGGTCCCAAAACACTTGATGTAGGTTCTGTTATATGCAGTTAGGATGTTGCATACTGCCTGAAGGGAGCCATTACAAGGTTCATCATTTGAATCCAGCATTTCAGGAAACGTGTTTGAAAAATACGCATGGGTAGTGTTTCCTTGTGTACCGGTGTCCACCTTCAGCTTAAAATAAGGAACACCCGGCTTGTTGTGTGGACTGAGATAAAGTTGCGATGTAAGCTTCCTTACAATGACCAGGTGTATTTACCAAGCTGAAAACCAGTGAATCAAATTATGACGCAGCATTGTCAGTGTCGTTGTTATTGTTGTTGTTGTTGTTGTTTGAAAACCTATGTTGCTGTTTCATGATAAGAGTCACGTATGCTGGTTTATGTTGTTCAATGGCTTGGAGAACACCATGAGTATCAGGAACCAAAAATATCGTACGTATAGTTGTTGGACCATATCTTGTTGTATGTTGAGGGTCAACACAAGCATATGATGTTCGGGGGTTCCGTCAAGCATTCCCTGTCGGGTGACAGCTGTTGGGTGCAGAATTTCTCGGTGCTTGGTAGCTGCAGGCATTTGATCGGAGTGTTGGGTCGTGGTTGTAGAAACTTAGAAGACAGGACTTGGTCCAATGGCCGAGTTCACCAGACAATCTGCATGCGTCGTTGTGAGCAGGACATCGATTGCGTGCTGGAGGGTGTGAGCTACAAAGGCTTTTGCATACGATGAGTCTCGGGCCAACAGCGGAGATGATCGCGTTGTCTGACATTTTATTTGAAACTTTATTTGCAAATTTGCATCAAGAGCAAAGGTCTTAAGTTTTGTTAGAAGCTCCTTTTGTAAGTCGTTAATTGGGGTACTTGCAATTATTTGCTCCAACAAGCGTTCATCTTCTTCTTGTCACCTCCGCCGCTGAAGGTGAAGGAGATTATGTTTTCATCCCTTTCTGTCTGTTTGTTTGTGTGCAGGATATCTCAAAAAGTTGAAGATGGATTCGGATGAAATTTTGTGAACAGGTTTGGTGTGTGACAAGGACGAATGGATTAGATTTTGGTGAAGATCCACACTCGGATCCGACGACTACAATTTTTAAAGTGATTATTCACCATTGAGAGATAGGACCAAAAACGATATATAGCACGATTTCTCAAAAAGTTGTGGATGGATTTCGACGAAACTTTGTTTTTTTTGTATGCAATGTCGAGGCTCATATGAGAGCGAACACACAGAAACGCACAACAAGGGGAGCAAGAGACAAGAGGGGCAGGAGAGGGAAGGAAAAAAAAACCAGTGGGGAACAGAGACATTAGGAGATCTGTGGAAGAGAGAGATGGATGGGGTGGGGTACACAGGGTAAACAAGATGGACACTACAGGAACTTTCATATCCTCACACGACAGGGAATTTCAGGAAGGAAAGCAGGGAAGTTGAAGTTGGTTGGTTTGTGGTGGACTTGGTGGACAGGTTGGGTGTGTGGCAAGGAAGAATTGATTCGATTTTGGTGAAGATCTGGACACGATAATTATTTGATTTTTTAAGTGATTATTCACCATTGAGAGATAGGACCAAAAACGATATAGTGATGATGCTACATCTCCTCTGAGAGAGACTCAGTATGGCATGATATTTCAAAAATACATGGGACCCAATATGTTCTTGTGGATCAGACATTGCGTGGCGGAGGTATGCGCTCTACAGAGTGCCCTTCTAGTTTGGAGATTAAATCACATTTTTGGAGAGAAGTTCGTAACGACTGATAAAATCATCCAACGACTCACCGACATTATGGCTGCAGTTGGAAAGCTTTGGTCGGCAGATCCTGAAGTTGTCTCCACTTGTTCCAGGAAGCAGTTGAAAAATATGCGTCGGTTGCTGCCATTGTTCATCTGTTAATGTCCATGTATTGTTCAGTGTGAGGTCTTCCTCTCCCACTTGAAGCAGGACCAGTGGCACCTGGTTGCTCTCTATAATGCTTCTAACTTGGAAATACATCTCCCATCACTCCCTAAACATCTTGATAGCCGCTGCTAAATTTAGGCCATGCAGTCCATGCAAGGAATTCCCACCAGGTCTGCCATTGTGAACAGCAAGCCATTGTGGGTGACAATGAGGTGATGAAAGGAGGCACAGGAAACACTGGCTTGTTGTTACCTTGACAGATTCCAAGATGTGCTGTATAAGCCACCATGTAAAGTCCTGATGTTAATGATGGAGAGGCAATGTTCGAAGAAAACGATCGCTTTTATTTCAGTACCGGAATCATCGCACACCAAGCAAAGCGAAGCCCCAGAATGCACCGTGCCCAAGTACTGTCCCTCCTTACCAAACCACACACCATCACTTCCTATACAACCTCTCCCTCCTTACAAAACCACACACCAGCACTTCCAGTCCAGTGAACACAAGGTAAAACTAGAATGGCACTCATTAGAGCGCATATCTCCACCAAGCTGAACAGTTTATGTTTTGTTTCTCACTGATGGTCTGGATCTGGATTCCGACCTAAACTAAAATCAAATCGGCTCGTTCTCATCACTGACCCAACTCATCCATGAGCGGTTTCTGAGAGAGACTCAAATGAGATTTGTTACTTGCATAGTCTGTGAGCATCAGCTGCCGCTGTATGGACATGTGGCTTGTTTTCCTGATGCTGATCCTGCTCACCAGATTCTCTCAGCGAGGGAGCATTGTGAGTGGAGGAGACCAATGGGCCGACCACGTTCCTCGTGGTTGCAGCAGGTTGATCGGCATCTCAAGGAGATGGGGATGGGCCAGACATCTGCCTGGGGGATGGCCAGACGGAGGCCCCTGGAGTACCGGCGGAAAGTGGACTCAGCGACGTGCTGCTCCGGCGCATGCTCCCATACCTGACCTGACCTGACCCAACTCATCCACCAAGTTGTCTCACAATCCATCCATAACTTTTTGAAATATCATGTTGTATATAACTTTTGGCCCCATCTTTTTATGGTGAAGAATCACTAAAAATGTTCAAACAACTCTTGTTTCCGGATCCGATTTCGAATCTTCACCAAAATCGAAGCAATTCTTACGTCTCACACTGCCGACCAGCCCACCAAGTTTCGTCTGAATCTGTACAGAACTTTTTGAGATATCCTGTTCACAGACAAACAGACAGGGATGAAAACATAACCTCTGCCCACCCACACCATGTTGGCAGTTTACAGCTGGGTCAGGATTCAAACCTAGGCGAGACAGCTCAGAGGAGAGTGTACATAACTGTGGGACATCTTGCCAGCTTCCACAATATGTTCATTCCAGTGTGCTATGAAATCTTATTTTTTTCTCCTTGTCACTCGATTCCCTTTCACAAACATCATCCCTGCTCCACCCCATCCCACCATTCCGACCTTCACTTCCTCCATCCCTTCATGGCCTGTCCCTATTCCCGTCACAGATTACGGGATCTTGGTCTGGAACAGTTCAGTGTCTCCAAGCTGTTTGCTCAGATTCTTATCCCCACGGCCTTCCTGCTGTGTTGCATTCTGCAGCTGCACTATTTCCATACTGACTTCCTTCACCTCACGGACCTCGATGATGTTGGAATCAAGACAGACAACATTATTTACAGGTGAAAAGTTTCACTATTGTCCAGAATTCAACAATCGACGCTCAAAACAAATCACCAAACATCCATTTACTTTACACTCAACAACAGCCATGAGATCATATCATCAAGTACTGATCAACCGAACCAAAAAGGACCAACAACCGGAAACCAGAACTTAATCCGGCACTCAACAACCTTCACCCAACAACAAACACCCAATCTAAAACATCCATCAACGCCATAACCATCACTCAACAGCACACAGAAAACAACCAGGAACCAACAACTCACATCGAACAACCTCCACCCCACACTTAACATGCAAACCTCATTACCCAGTGGTAATCAACAGACACTGAACATTCAATGCCCATCAAATAACAACCAACAACCATAACTTAATCCAGCACTCAACAACCTTCATACAACAACCAACACACAAAAACCAGCAGACCTTATGATCGTTACAAAAAAACGACATCATGCCGTGAACACTGAACTGCTTGGGTCATGACACTAAGTATTTGCTGCTTTGACCTTCTTATATCTTGTCTTCCTGCCTTTACTAACATTGTCCTTCATGTCTCTCTGTCGATGTATTTGTCCTTATTCTGTTGGTTTTTTCTCTACATACTTACAGCTTTCACAAAGTGAGCGGCAGAGTATATCTCATAGCGAATCGGTGGGTACATTACACCATTCATGTACCATACCACACTGAATATCACAACAGAATTACTTGTGGCACCACGTACAACCACTCAGCAACATTTGCAACCACAACAACCACACACACCACTGTGCCACTAGAGAATACAGGAATCTATGTGTTTATGTCACACCTCTTTAATATTATACATCACGAACATGTAAACTACTCTCCTCTCATATTCTACATCACAAACATGTAAACTACTCTCCTTTCTCATATTCAATAACATAAACATGTAAACTACTCTCCTCTCTCATAATCTACATCACGAACATGTAAACTACTCTCCTCTCTCATAATCCACATCACGAACATGTAAACTACTCTTCTCTCTCATATTCCACATCACGAACATGTAAACTACTCTCCTCTCTCATAATCCACATCACGAACATGTAAACTACTCTTCTCTCTCATATTCCACATCACGAACATGTAAACTACTCTCCTCTCTCATAATCCACATAACAAACATGTAAACTACTCTTCTCTCTCATATTCCACATAACAAACATGTAAACTACTCTCCTCTCATATTCTACATCACAAACATGTAAACTACTCTCCTCTCTCATAATCCACATAACAAACATGTAAACTACGCTCCTCCCATATTCTACAACACGAACATGTAAACTACTCTCCTCTCTCATAATCCACAGAACAAACATGTAAACTACGCTCCTCTCATATTCTACAACACGAACATGTAAACTACTCTCCTCTCTCATATTCTACATCACGAACATGTAAACTACTCTCCTCTCATATTCTACATCACAAACATGTAAACTACTCTCCTTTCTCGTATTCAATAACATAAACATGTAAACTACTCTCCTCTCTCATATTCTACATCACGAACATGTAAACTACTCTCCTCTCATATTCTACATCACGAACATGTAAACTAACTACTCTCCTCTCTCATAATCCACATCACGAACATGTAAACTACTCTCCTCTCTCATATTCCACGTCACAAACATGTAAACGACTCTCCTCTCTCATAATCCACATCACGAACATGTAAACTACTCTCCTCTCTCATATTCCACATCACAAACATGTAAACTACTCTCCTCTCTCATAATCCACATCACGAACATGTAAACTACTCTCCTCTCTCATATTCTACATCACGAACATGCAAACTACTCTCCTTTCTCATATTCAATAACATGAACATGTAAACTACTCTCCTCTCTCATAATCCACATCACGAACATGTAAACTACTTTCCTCTCATATTCTACATCACGAACATGTAAACTACTCTCCTCTCTCATATTCTATAACACGAACATGTAAACTACTCTCCTCTCTCATATTCTACATCACGAACATGCAAACTACTCTCCTTTCTCATATTCAATAACATGAACATGTAAACTACTCTCCTCTCTCATATTCTACATCACGAACATCAAAACGACTCTCTCTCATATTCAATAACATGAACATGTAAACTAACTACTCTCTCATATTCTACATCACGAACAGGTAAACGACTCTCCTCTCTCATATTCTATAACATGAACGTGTGAACTACTCTACTCTCATATTCAATAACATGAACATGTAAACTACTATCCTCTCTCATATTCTACATCACGAACATGTAAACTACTCTCCTCTCTCATATTCCACATCACAAACATGCAAACTACTCTCCTCTCTCATAATCCACATCACGAACATGTAAACAACTATCCTCTCATAATCTATAACACGAACATGTAAGCTACTTTCCTCTCATATTCTACATCACAAATATGTAAACTACTCTCCTCTCTCATTGTCTGACATGTATTTCATGATTGAGCTCGTAAAGATTGCTTCCTGCCCTTCAGCTGTTAAACTACATCTCTTGATCAGTTCAGTTTCACTGTTTCTTGGATAGATTTACCCAGCTCATGGCTTTCAAGGTCAAGGTAAACCAAATGATTATTTTATTATTAACGTTTGCAGTTTCCTCTCCAATGTTGTATTTCTCACTATTCTATGCTGTTTTGTCTGTTGTGTGGCTGTGTGCAATCAGTGTGAAACAAAATTTCCAAACACTACACCCTCAGTAAGTGTCAAACATGGCATGAAAATTCTTGCAAGATGCAAGAATCTTTTCATGCTCATCCCTACCATTTGGTTAATGCACGTCCCACATTGCCATCCCATCTCGATTGCCATTCACGAGGCTAGTTTGACATCATTTGTTAATGGGATAAGCAATCTGAGTAAAATTTGGAATTTATTCTTATTTACGACATGATGTCATCATTGATCTGGTGTCCAGCAGGTATTGCTGGCCCACAAGGCAAAATAATTTGTTTGATGATTTGAGCTCAAACATTAAAGTTTCAACATCCAAACTCTCAATTGGTGCCAATGACGTCAATCTCACCTTAAACCTTCACAGATTGGCGTCACAAGGCAACAGCCTTCCAGATATTAGCGCAGCCTCTTATCAGGGTGGATCAGTGGGTGCGAGCAATCCATGTTCCGAAAAGCAGGAAGAGACGGAGGACTCAGCGCAAGAGGGTAAGATGGAGCTGGAAACAGGACCCGTTGGTTTTCTTTCATCTTTTGTGTTCTTTGCTGTTTATTCCCTTGCTTTACAGACTATCTCAGGAACTGCACCTTTTATTCACATATACAGTATATCCAGGTTTCCATCAAAGGTATTGGATGGAAAAATTTCTTTGTTGAGGCCGAAGTGAACGAATTTGTTGTTCGATTGGTTTAACCGATCCTGCAGGAGCAAAACAATTCTTGACTCTGTCTTCTTCTTTCATATGCAGGACATTAGTGTGGGTTGCATAATTTGCTCGAGGTCCGAGTTGTGCCACTGTTTCAGTGCCCCTGGTAGGTTAGAACAGGAATTTATAATTTTTCCATGGTGCGGGTGACAGCTCGCCTGCTCTTCGTGAAGGACACAGTGGGATCTTTTCCGTCCACCAACGAATACTGACAGATTAGATGGGATAACTGGCTTAACTTCCATCCGAGGGACGGCATTCTTGTCCTGCATGTGAAACTCCAGGATGAGAGTTTAGAACTGGGTCAGGATTCGAACCAGATAAGCAATGGATTTTGTGAAATGCTGGTCGATAAGAGTATGTTTACCTTTGTGGGAAATGAGATGTTTCTGACATTTCAAGCAATACCCCTCCATCAGAGGAAAATATAAAAGTCTGTTTCTCCTAATTTAGTTTGGTAACACAAACTTATAAATTTCTCCTCTTTTAAGTCCAGAACTCAGTTTTAAATAGATCTCTTTTAATGCTATAACACAATCTTGTAAATGTCTCTCCTCTTTCATGTTTTGTAACACTATGGTGTTGGATTTATTTGTTGTCTTGCTCTAGAGGAGAAGAACAAGTGGACATTGGTTATTGACCGGCTTACTGTTCTTATCCTCAAGTTCTTTGACACCCTTCATCGTATTCAAGTGCTGTGTTGGCGCCTTCTGGAACTGCACATCATCAAGATTGTTGCGTTCTCGATCATCTGGATTGTCCTTAAGGAGGTTGGGAGAAACTATCTTTTATAAGGGCCATCTTCGTCTGTCCTTCGTAAAAAAAACAAAAACTTTTATTCTCACTCCATTATATTTTCCTTTGAATGCAATGGGCAGATTCCTCGTGTCTGAATTGTATGCATTTCTTCATCGGTTTTAACGGGGTTTGTTTTTCTCTCACTGACTTCAATTCTTCCACTATTGGTCTTTTTAATGTCCAGCCTTCTTATTCATTCATTTGTTTTTCTGTCTTTCTCTTTGTTGTGCACTTTACCTGAAACTCGTTACCCTTTTTACGTTTTCAGCTGTTATCTTATCTCTTATCCTTTCAACTTCATATCCATCACCACTTAGATTATTTTCACTCTTTACTTTCTTTTTGTAGAAAGAAAATAAACTAGATATCTGCGATCACCAAGTGGTAGCCAAGAGTAAGCCTCCCCCGGTTTACCCTTGGTGATCGCCCGCGACTTACCTTTGGCCCACTATCCAATGATGACCATATTTTTTTTTTCCGGACCACAACATGACCTTGACCATCAACATTTAGGGATATAGTGTAAATTTAAAAAAACGTGTTCCCATCTGCAATTCATCCATAACTCGACATCATGAAAATCAGAGGAATATGATTCAAGTTATGATGAAAAAGTTGTTTCTTGTAAATTTGATCATTATTCGAAAAAAAAAAATAGTTCAAGGACACTAATCACATATCAGGTGCACAATTTCAATCCAGTTACACTATTGTGATGCAAGAATATCTTGGAAGGCCAAGTGGTCTTTGAGATTCCTCATTGGCAAAACTGAGTGATGACAAATATAAAACTCATTGTTTTTTTTGGTTTTTTTTATAGGTGGCCATTTGACCTTAATCTTTAACCTGAAGGGGTGTGATGTAAATTAAATGTAAATGCGCCTTTCTCTAGGCTATTTCGAGAGGGCAATTTCATTCTGATCTGACAAACATTAGTCACCCGTTTTTGTAAAAAAAAAAGTCTATAATTAGGTCACGACCTTAAAAAATGAGGACGAGGTCAAAAATCATGTCAACCCCGCATACTTTATATTCACGTTACTGATTCACGTTATATTCACGTTTGTGTCCAACGAGCGGTTGCAGAGAGAGACTCGGATGAGATTTGTTACCTGCATAGTCCGTGAGCGTCAGTTGCGGCTGTATGGACATGTGGCTCGTTTTCCTGACTCTGATCCTGCTCACCAGATTCTCTCAGCGAGGGAGTCTCATGAGTGGAGGAGGCCAGTGGGTCGACCACGTGCCTCATGGTTGCAACAGGTTGACCATCATCTCAAGGAGATGGGGATGGGCCTGGCATCTGCCTGGGGGATGGCCAGACGGAGGCCCCTGGAGTACCGGCCGAAAGTGGACGCAGCGACGTGCTGTTCTGGCACATGCTCCCATACCTGACCTGACCTGACGTTACTGATGCAAATTTTCATTCCGAAAGTCCCAGCCGGATCCGAGATATAGCTCGGAAATTGATACAATTTGGAAATTGGGAGTGTCGGAAGAAAAAGAAAAAAAGAAAAATGGTGGTTAGTCGAATAAATTCTGGGGCATCATTAAAAATCGTGGGCACGAATTGTGGAAAGAAACCCGACAACAGCAAAAAGCCTTCTATCCCATAGTGGGAGGCTAAAATATTAAGCAATTTAATGTGATTTTATTTTAAAGCAACAAACGTTAAATTCACACTTCATGGAGCTAAATGAATTTGTTTTTCACATTTGTGAATCATGAACTTTCTTTTCTTCCCTTTTTTGTCGAATTTCATCTCTCTTTTAAATATCACTCTTTTTTTCCCCCCTGCAGGTGTCTCTCCTCAACTACCCTTTCATCATCTTGTGGTCATTTGCATTGCCTTTCCCATCTCTTCGACCCCTCGCCTCCAGCATCTGCACCGTTTGGACATGTGTAGTGATCATTTGCAAAATGATCTACCAGTTGGATACCATTGAACCTTTGGCCTACTCTAGCAACTGCACGATGGTTGGTCTAATTCCACCATTCTTATCTAATCGTCATTGATATTATTGCAGTTTCATCGAGCGTAAAGTTTATTGAAGGTTTGGAGTCATCACTGGGATTCAGGGTACCCGAAAGGTATTACCACAAACGTGTCCAGACTTCTGGAAGAAATGTTCAGTCAGGATTATCGTAGGTGTTCACAAATTAGGAAATCTATAAAGGTTAATTATTATTGACCTTGATGCCAATTCTCTGGATCTTTCATTGCATCAATCAGTGACTTGTCCAATTAAAAGCATTGCCTGAAAACCTCAGTGGTTTATCAAGTTCGTTCTCATATTCTCTAGTCTTGTTTTATCATCCCCTTCTCCTCCCAAATCACCTTTTACTGTTTGTTTCTCATAAAAAATTAAATTGTTTTGAGATTGACCAGCTTTGGATTCCTGTTCATATATCCATCTCGAATACTCAAGCTTCAGGCTCATTATTTGAGGATTCAGTGCATGTCCCTCTATTTTATTAAAAGGTATAATTTACAGATTGTCATCTCTGCATTGAATCAAATCTCTCTTACTTCCTTCCCCCCTCCCACATCGATTTCCATCACGTCCTCTTGTAGCCTCTCCTTAATGAGACCAATATAGAAGAAAAACTTTTACGAGCGTCAGTACTGTACGTGTCTCCCGTGGATCCAGCTGCCTGGGTTGGAGTTCGCAAGGCTCACCCAGTTATCACGTACATCAAGGTTTGACGTGTTTTGCTTAATATTGGTTGGATTTGCCTGTTGAGTTACCCTCTGAATCCTGGCTTATGATATCGGTCAACGTAGGTTCAAATCCCATAAATACCATATGTGTTTGTCCATCATACACTCATGTCCTTAGAATTCATGTGAAAGTGCACTCATGTTGACGAGTGTCTTTGATCTGTATGTTGTTTAGGTATAAACTTATTCCGCCATGAGCCTTAGATAACTAGAAATACAAATACTACGACACGCCTTGCCTGTCTTGAATGAGTGTGTTCAAGTTATTGGATTACTGGACACCTTTCTGGAACATTCATTGTAAGGAACACCTGTGTGTGATATCTAGTCATATGAAGAGTTTCCCTTTAACTGAACGAACACACGCACACACACACACACACACACACACACACACACACGTGTGTGTGTGTATATATATATATATATATATATATATATATATATATATATATATATATATATATATATATATATATATATATATATATAAAAAAAATATATATATATGTATATATATATATATGTATATATATATATATATATATATATATATATATATATATATATATATATATATATATATATATATATATATATATATATATATATATATATATATATATATATATATATATATATATATATATATATATATATATGTATATATATATATATATATATATATATATATATATATATATATATATATATATATATATATATATATATATATATATATATATATATATATATATATATGACTGTATGTGTTAGCAAATATCACCCATCGCTTCGCTGACAGGAATATTAAGGGGTGTGGAGAAAAAGAGGGAGCAGAGAGAGAGAGGGGAACGATGAGGGAGGGGAGTGTGGGGATTGGTGGGGGAGCGAAGGAAGTGGTGGAAAAGAAGAGGGGTTGGGGAAGGGAAGGCATGTGAGGGGAGGGGAAGGGAAGTCAGTGTGTGGGGAGGGGAAGGGAAGGCAGTGTGAGGGGAGGGAAGGAAAGGCAGTATGAGGGGAGGGGAAGGAAAGGCAGTGTTAGGGGAGGGGAAGGGAAGGCAACATGGGGGGTGGGGAATAAAGTGTGAGGGGAGGGGAAGGGAAGGCAGTGTGAGAGGAGAGCCTGTCCAGACATAGCCACTGTCTGGACATGCCTGGAGATAAGCGCCATCCTGACATAACCACCGTCCGGCCAGGCATGTATGGCGATAACCACTGTCCGAACATAACCACCGTCCTGATATATCTGGAGACACAGGGAGAAAGGCGTGGGAGGAGGGTGCTGCACTGTATTAGGAGGGGGTGGAGTGAGGATGGGACGAGAGAGAGAGAGAAGTGTGGGTCGGGGAGTTAGCAGAGAGAATATGTTTTGCTTTATGAACAATACACACACACACACACACACACACACACACACACACACACACACACACACACACACACACACACACACACACACACACACACACACACACACACACACACACACACACACACACACACACACACCAAACGCACCGCTTGACTGTTATGATGAGCATCACCATGGATTATGTCTCACATGGTAAAACTGCATAATCCGCAAAGTACAACTGTTCATCTGCCACCCAGACGATTGTTCCCACTAATGCAAACCATTCAACCAGAAGGCACGTGATGTGATCGTCATGTAAATCAAAACATGTGGAGTGTGAGGAGCACTCCCCCGATCTCCATTGGATGCAGTCCTACACCAAAGCGTCACTTCCAACCCAGAGGCCTTGGCCTCGACCATGTAATCTTTGTCTGTTTGACAGAGTCAAGCAGACATAGGTCACATGGTTAATATCAGTTAAGCATCAAATGGAGCCGCCTATCCGGATTTCGGGCTTGTTTGCCCTCATCAGGACTGCATACCGATAAATATCTAACCAATGATGACCACATTCATCGTTTAAATGGTCACATAAATTTTTTGATGATGTCATCGGTCACGAGATTCGGCAGCCATATTTTTATAAAAAAAAGAAATTCTAAAATCTTCTTCTCTGAAGTGTCTGAACAGATCGAGGCGAAACTTTACAGGTCTGACCGCCTATCCATGAGGAACAAAAGGTTCACAAATATGATGACATACGTTTGGCAGTCATATTGGATTGAAGAAAAATATTAAATAATGTTTTCTCTGGAATCTCTCAATCAATCGACGTGAAACTTCATATTTATGATCTAGTAGTGATGGGGAATAAGCCTGGTGTTGGCTTAGTGGTTAGGGTGGCTGGCTTGGGATCCTAGGATCCTGAGTTTGAGCCCTGGCCATTGAATTAACACCAGGGGGTTGACTCAGCCTGTCATCCTTCCAAGGTTGGCAAAATGAGTAACAGTATACTCTTCCCAGTGTATGCCCTGGTTAGAATAGGTGTACCATATCCCTGTGTGTCATAAGAGGTGACCAGGGTTGGCGTCAGGAAGGGCTTCTGGCCACAAAACATTGCCTCTAGAAAGGAACCATGATTGCATGGAGCCCGCAAAAAGCTAACCCCTACTCAGCAGGGAAAAATGGCTGCAAAAAGGCTTTTTCTTTTTCTTTTTCTTTTTTAGTGATTGGGAATAAAAGTTTTCAATTTCAACTTGATTGGTTGCATAGTCTGGCAGCCATAATTGTTTAATTTTTATGCCACCGCACCAAGGGTGCCGGAGGTATTATGTTTCCGGGTTGGCCGTCCGTCCGTCCGTCCGTTTGTCCGTCCGGATTTTCGTTTACGCGATAACTCAAGAAGCAAATTGTAGAATTTCATCAAACTTGGTAACAAGGTAAAGTAAGACAGGACAATTAAGTGATTAGATTTTGGGCCAGATGTGGTAAAGATCAAGGGTCAAAGGTCAAGGTCAAGCTCTGAAATTTTACTGTTTATGCCCTAACTGAAATATTGGGCAGAATTTCATCAAACTGGTACAAAGGTAAAGTTAAACAGGGCAATTATCTGACTAGATTTTGGGCCAGATATGATAAAGGTCAAAGGTCAAATATGTCAATACTCAAGTGTTTGTGCGGGAGAGCGGAGGCATACCAGTCGACTGCGCACAGTCGAAATACTCTAGTTTGTTTTATTTTATTTTATTTTAATAAGGCTCGCTTGGCTGTGCCTGTATGTTTTTTAGGGTAGAGGAGTAGCAGCTGAAATGTGAATCTTATCCACGTTCCTCCTGATGACTTCATCTTTACTTTTTGCTTGTTTGGGTTCCTTCTGATGACTCCAATGCAGGACTCTACTTATTTGGTCTTCCATTTGATTTGAATTAAATTTATTTTAATCCCATTCTAAATTAAATTGAATAATAAACAATAATAAATGAAACACATCATGGGTGTCAGGGTCAGGTGTCCAATCAAAGTGGGACGTCACTGCCAGCAGTTATAAAGTGGCAGTTATAATCATGTCTATTTACGTAACACACCAGTACACAAACACCACACAAAACTACACAAACACCACACAAAAGAAGTCTTGGCGAGTGTCTGCAATCTCTGATTGCTCTTTTTCTTGTTTGTTTTTAGGATCACGTGTCCATCTTGGCAGTCCTTCTGGTCGAGATCACTGTCTCCCGGCACCAGTACTACTACCGGCGACACAACAGCCTCGAGCCTCCACTGATGGCCACATTATTTGAGGGAGTCACTCGCAAACACTTAGACCAAGGGATACCGAGCTGTATCCGATACTTTGTCAACAATTTCTTCTATAAGTTTGGACTTGAGGTGTGTTTACTCAATGGACGACTTTAATGTCCTTTAATGTTCACTTTGAATAATGCCTTTTTTATGGATTTTCCAACTGTGAAACAGTGTTGGTAGTTGTTAACTTGGAAGCATGTCATAACTTTTTTTTCATCTTCAAGATTATATTTTTGGGTTATGAGGAAAGTAGCAAAGAGGTGTGTAGGGATAGCTGGCATATTTAATAGCTTCGTTCAGACAGGTAAATACTTTGAGAATTGCAGTAATGAGAAAGCAGATTACAACTCGGCAATGGGTTCCTTCACTCTTTGAGGATGGGGTCAATGTGGACACTGCTCATGTGAAGGTTGAGTGCCTTAATTCTGCAGAAAAAGGGCAAGGTTCCCAATCCACTTTAACTTCCCAATAAATCACACCTTATGATGATTGAATATTAAATCCCACTATCTGCACCACCCCCCCCCCCCCCCAAATTTCATCATTGAAAACATTCAAAGATGTAAACATATCTCTCAGGGCTGGCAGGATGGCTTAGAGGAAGGCACACTCACTTCTAAGCTGTCTAGCCTGCGTTCTATTCCCGACAGGTAGCGTATTCATCAGTGTGTGTGCTGTCCCTTGAATGGACGCAACACTGAGCATCCCGTCTGCCGGCATTTAGTTGATGGGTGTTAAAGACCCCACAGTGCCCTTTGCGAAGAGGAAAGAGGCTATGTGGTCATCAAAGGAGGCTATTGCCGGTAAGTAGTATAGATAATTGGAGTCCGAAGCCACCTTGTGCTACGAGGACTCCAGACCTCTGGGAATGCTCCCAGACCCATACTTTTAAAGATGAATATAGGCTTCTTGAGGTAATAGAGGTCTGACTTGAACCACCGAGATTTTTCAATTTGAAATTGACAAACTCCTTAGTATGCCTATGAAACATGATTATCATGGACGAGTGCATCAAACAATAGCTTGCAGAAATGCAGATATCTGAGCTTTTCCGGGGTGTTGTACAGAACATTTTGGATGAGCCCATTCTGTAAGCTGTGAAAAAGCACCTGCTTGAACTACTGCTTTCAAAGAAGTACCTACCTTCTGCCCCACCTCGAAAGAAGAAGGAGAGAAAGCGGAAGGCCATTCTGGGAAAGTTTTATCCCATACCTCCCCAGAAAACCCAGACAGTAGTTAGTTACCAAAAAGACATTCTCGAGCTGTTGAAACACGAGGAACAAAAAGATAACCTCATATTAGAAAAGACCCCCTGGGTCATTGAACATTTTCTGCGAGGGTGGCAGATGGATGCTCCAAAGATTCACCGACTAGAGGCTGACCCTAAATCCTTCCTGGAAGGTGTCCGCCCCCAGATTCAACAAACACTGGTGGAAGAGATCCTCGCCTTGAAAGGGGATAAATTTCAGCTTGCTTTAAAGGTTCTGTTCCAGAAGGGAAAGATTGACAATGAGGGGAAGGAGTGGGTGTATATGCCTGCAATGCTGCAGCACAAGCATGAGCGCGGTCTTGCATCCTGTGAGATCGATGGTGCACTTGACACGGCTTTCCCATACATCCTGGAGACCCTTGAAAAGTGGACGAGTCATGGCTCTGGCTGGGAGGTTGACAGAGTGGAAGTTCTGTGGCTGAACATTGCTCGCTACCAGCCTCTGAGGGGCGGCTCGTATATCCCACTGCCGCAGCTCTCAGAAACAAACAAGCCATTGTCAATGTAAAGAACAAAGATGACCATTGCTTCAGGTGGGCCCTCTGGTCTGCCCTGTTCCCAGTGGACTATAGGGAACATGCAAACAGACCCACTGAATACCCCACAGAGGATAGCCTCAACTTCACAGGGGTTGATGCTCCCACACCGCTATCACAGATCAAGCAGGTGGAAAGGCAGAATAACCTGGCTCTGAATGTATTTGGCTGGGACAGGAGGTGTTTGTCCACAGGCTTCGCAAGCAACATGAAGACATCTCCAGAATCAACCTACTGCTAATTGAGAAGGATGGTAAGTTACACTATACCTGGGTTAAAGAGCTGAATCGCTTACTTCACCATCAGAGTAAGTACAATGGGCACAAACACTTCTGTGTGTGAGAGAGGTGAGCAACTCCCACGAGTTGCTGCTGGAGGCGCATAGACTAGAATGAAAGAGCTTAGGGCAAACCGCTATAATGGTAGAGATCCCAGAGGAGGGGAAAAGCATGATCTCCTTTCATAACTGGCACAAGCAGTAACCAGCTCCCTTCATCATCAATGCTGACTTTAAGGCCCTTACCACTAAGATTGATGGGCCAGAGCTCAACCCCGACCAGGGCAACACAGAGAAGACGCAACAGCATGAGGCTTGCGGCTACGGCTACATTGTAGTAAGGTGTGATGGTCAAACAGAGCCTCCAGTGATCCACCAGGGTCCAGACGCAGCAGAACACTTCCTCAATGCCGTTCAGAAAGAGGAGAGACACCTTGAGGATATCATAAATAACCCTAAACTTCTGAGAATGACACCCCAAGACTGGAAGATATACATCACCAGCACCAACTGCCACATATGTGATAAGCTTCTGATAGTTGCAGGGGGGCAACGTGATGCAGTTCTCGATCGCTGTCATATCACCCGAAAGTTTTGAAAGGCAGCCCACAGAAATTTCCACCCAATTCTGGGGATAAAACAGAAACAAATAATCACCCCTGTGGTCTTTCACAACCTGATGGGCTATGACTCACATCTTGTGATGCAGTCTATCAGCAAGGTGAAAGGTACCATCACCTGTATCCTGAACAACATGGAAAAGTATATTTAATTCTCTTTCAAGCGTGATACTAAGGAGGGGACTCAAGAAGGTGAAAAAAAACTAAGAGCTCTTCGTTTGAATTCCAGTTCATTGACAGTGCCCAGTTCCCCCTGGCTTCCCTAGACAAGCTTGTCAGCAGTACAATTGGGGCATCTCAAGTGTGCACAATCTGTAAACAGGAAGAGCAAGGATTCATCAACAAGGACTGGCAGTTTGTGTCGAGGTGTCAGAAATGTGGTATAGAAAACTGCAAAAATCTAGACCCTTCATGTTTATCCATCACCGCAAGGCATACACCCGCACATGCGTACCTACTCTCGCATAAAGGGGTGTACCCCTCCGAGTATATGGACTCCTTTGAGCAGTTCACAGATCCTCTTCCTCTCCAGGAGGCATTCTACAGCAAGTTCAGTGAAGAGAACATCAGGGAAAAGGATTACACCCACGCCCAAAAGGTTTGGACCGCTTTTTGGTGTAAAGATATGGGAGACTACCATTACCTCTACCTCCGTACAGACGTGCTCCTTCTGGCTGATGTCTGAGACCTTCAGAAAGACCTGCAAGCAGCAATATGGTCCAGACCATGCCCACTACTACACGAGTCCTGGCCTGAGCTGGGACGTGCTTCTGAAGAAAACCAGCGTAGAGCTCAAACTTCTCACGGACTATGACCAGCACCTCTTCATCGAGAATGGTCTGCGTGGTGGCATCTCCATGGTCTCAAAACACCACACAAAGGCAAACAACCCACATGTCAATGTGTACATCTCAAGCAAACCGAATAGCCATATCTTATACCTCGACGCCAACAACCTGTATGGCTGGGCCACAAGCCAGTCACTGCCAACAGGTGGCTTTAAGTGGGTAAAGGATTGCGAGCAGCTTGCTGGGTATATATATATATATATATATATATATATATATATATATATATATATATATATATATATATATATATATATATATATATATATATATATATATATATATATATATATATATATATATATATATATATATATATATATATATATATATATATATATATATATATATATATATATATATATATATATATATATATATATATATATATATATATATGTATATATATATATATATATATATATATATATATATATATATATATGTATATATATATATGTATATATATATATATATATATATATATGTATATATATATGTATATATATATGTATATATGTATATATGTATATATATATGTATATATATGTATATATATATATATATATATATATGTATGTATATATATATATGTATATATATATGTATGTATATATATATATATATATATATATATATATATATATATATATGTATATATATATGTATATATGTATATATATATATATATATATATATATATATATATATATATGTATATATATATATATATATATATATATATATATATATATATATATATATATATATATATATATATATATATATATATATATATATATATATATATATATATATATATATATATATATATATATATATATATATATATATATATATATATATATATATAATGCCTACTGTGAGGAAGCATCAGCTGAGGAAATATAGAATAATTACTTAAGGAGAGGGTATATATCTTAACCCATTCCATTCTTCGAACAAACTCCAGGGTGAAGGAGTTTATCTTGGTCGAGGATACTACAAACCTAAAAGGCAACCCGGTGTTGGAGAACAATTTCGAAGTGGAGATGGAATAATGGATACTCCAATGGGCATTGGTTGAACGATTCTTAAACATAAAGACGTCATAGGTTCGACTGCTGCTGCTGTGGGAAATGTTGCGAGTGCTAATAAAGAGTGTGAAAGATGCTCAGAAGGAACCTCGTAAATTAGAGGCTATCAAAGAAATTAAGAAAGGTAACACTCAACTATCCCTACAAGAATAACAAAAATTTATCCACATATTGGGGTCAGGATTTTGAAAGTTTTAGCATAAAAAATATGCATTACTAAATATACACAAGTATGGAAGCGATTGATTGTGTCTACGATTTGGATGATACCATCATCTCAAACTCTACCAAAAAGGAAGACTACTTCAAGGTAAATTCTATCACAGAAACAGACTGGAATACAAACGGAACAAAAACTTTTGAAACAAATAATTTAATCAACAAACTTACTTGAATCTCGCCGATAATTTCTTCTTGTGTAAATTTACATTCACTCAGGCTTCTCAAAGCACAAACACCACACTTGTAAATGACAAGAAGTTGAAGCGGTTGATTATGTCTCTGCCATATCAGAAATTATGAAATTTACACTATGTTCATTAAGTGAAAGAATGGGTAAGGGGGCTGTTGAAGGTTTTATCCCTGATATGGCTATGGGAACAATCACTGACGTGGGCTATAATGAAAGAAAGTCAATGTATAATGATCAATCAAATGCAGAGAATAGTTTTACCATGGCAGTTCCTCTTAAAGGGATATTTGGATTCTATGATTATGATAAAGTCATGAAGATTTCAACTTACAGAGAAATAACAATGAAAAGAGAGTGCTCTTTGGTGTTGCTAATGCTTTCGGTGATAAAAATAAATTCATAATTAATGAACTGTTGGTATATTAGTGAATATGCTCCAAATCTGAAAACGGAGATGTTGAATAGAAGACTTCACTCAAAGAAGCCGCTGAATGTATCAATCCTGAAAAGGAGATAGAAACACATTAAACGAACCAACCTACCTACACTTGGAATTTGGGTGTTCTGAAAGGAAAGCTGCAATACTTGTGGCTCATATTTAAAGAACCAGATGGAGATACCGTGACTGATAAAACAACACATTGGCTGTAAATGCTAAGGTGAAACAACTTCGAGTTTCTCTGGGTGGGGTATTTTACCCACGAGATAGATTGGAAATTTATTGGGATAAAAATGATTATGGGGAAGCCTCCAAGTCTTACCAAAAGGTATGTGAAAGTAATGGAAATATGGAGCCCATTTTGGATATGGTTGCGTTTAAAAAGCTTTATCCAAAAGGTATGTTAAAGTAATGGAAATATGGAGCCCATTTTGGATATGGTTGCGTTTAAAAACTTTGTACCATCTATGCGATTGACCTGAGTTCTCAAAAGTAAACTATAAAGTCTAATAGAGTAGATACTTTCCTGTACATTGAAAGACGAGACAGTGAAGAAGTTGATACATATTGTTTGCTTTTGGAAGAAACTAAAATGGTGATTAATGCAGAAAATGGCACAATGGTAAATGTTACTTAATTGTTTGTTAGCAATTAAATAAGATAAGTGGCAATGTACCAATGTGAGTCTATGTTAATCAAAGCAACTTCAAAAAACTAAAATTATGCATTCAAGATCTAAAACTCTGTTCGATTAACATTGATACAATTCAAAGAAAAGGGGCTGTACGAATTTATGTTTTACGAATGAGAGAACACGTGGGAACCTTATATGACACTGGTCGGCTACGAGTAAAAATTACAAAACCTATGTTGAGGAAATATTCAATAAGGGAGACGAGTGGAGGATTTATTACATCCCTTCCGCTTTTACTGGCGGGTCTTGGTGCTGTGGGAGCCTTGACGGGTGGGATTTCATCGGCGGTAAAAACTGCTAACGAAAGGAAGGCTCAACTACATGCTCAAAAAGAGCAGGAAAGACAGCAGAGAGATTGTGAAACAAATTGCTGCGGGTAGCAGTGTGATTGCACATTTTGCTCAAAAGCTTGAAAACCTTCCAGATAAAGCTAGATTGTTAGTTGGAGGTATGCTTTCTTCTATTGCACAAGCTGGTGTTAAATTTACCAAAAGAGGCAATGGATTGTATCTTTCTGATAAATAAGCATGAGTATCAGCGAGTGGATTAAAAAATTTGGGAAAAATACAACCTCAAATGTAGAACTTCAGAAATATTGCAAAAGGCTGAAAATTGATGTAGTGATCTGCATGAGAGACAAATTATTAAGTTTGCCCAAAGATACCAAGAATGTTATTATGAATTTACAAGATGGTAGTGGAAATAGTTCTCATTGGTATGTGTTTTTAATGATAAGGCTGCTAAATATTACTTTGACAGTTATGCACTTCCACCACCAATTGAAGTTGTACATTTTTTAAGGGAAGGTGTTTATCCGACATTTCAAACACAAGCCATCGATTCGAAATGTTGTGGAAAATTATGATTATATGTGCTGTTTCACTCAACAACAACGGGGATTTTTATAGCACCATTTAAAATCTCCTATGAATATAAAGATGACGTATAATGGAAAGGATGGATCTACCTTCGGTGTGTCACAAGAGTTGGATATTGACTTGTCCAATTATTACACAAAAGCACAGCCAGAATGCCAGAAATATCATTTTACACAGACTATCAATATGAAGAATTCTTATAAATTAATGAATTACCCGAGTCCTGCAGATTATAACGACTTGGGAGATTAAATGATTTGACACAACACTTCGCTGTAAGCAAAACGGCTGTTTATTCAAAAAAATGCAGAAACATCAATATCAATGCCGAGTACTACATTGTTCAACATTCCAATAAAAATAGAATTTTTTAAACAAGGGCGTGTAGTCCATATGAGAGTAGCATCTTGGGGATACGATATGCCTGATTTAGGGTATAATTGGTCATTTTCTTTTACCTACAAGACCTTGAACAATTGAAACATTCTCACAAGGAAGACTCTTATCCGCTCAGTAGAGACAATGAGATTTGTGGAAGCACAATTAGCAAACAATGAGTAAAATAATTTGATCAGAAAAAAAAAATCTATGAAAGCCTCGCTATGGTTTATATTATTAATTCAAGAGAAACACAGTTGTTTGTAATAAGTAAGGGTTTTCAAACCGATATGACGATGGGGTGGTGGTGTGTGTTTTCATCTTTATATTTCTTATACTTCAAAAGAATAAAATCCATATAATACATGGCAGGAAGTGAGGGAAATCTTCAAGAAAATTACCATTTTTGTATCCAAGGATACTTGCGAGAAAAAGGCATTCGATATTTTGAGAAATATAATCTACAACACAAGAATGGAACATTCTCAATAAGTAGGTGGTTTTTCACTGATGATGCTCAACCTAGAAATATGGAATTATTGAGAGTATTAAATTAACAAAACGTATTAAAATTTGCAAAACATAGAGCTCTTTTAGAAATTGTGAATAAATGTTACTGGTTCTCCATTCTCAGGAAAATAACTACAGATGCAGGAATATCAACAAGTCCAGATGAATACATAGATGATATTCTATGGGGAGATGGTTCAAAGGTTAATGAGGATAGGTTGAAGATGGAATCCAGAAAAAGGAACACGTTGAAATAATTAGTGTTGAAGAATTTTTTGAAAGGGTAAATAAATTAGACCAAAAAGGTAAAAAGGTAGAGAGACTTGTAAAAAGGTAGAGACTCCTGCACTGTGGTAGTAGACTTCTCTCTCCTGCACTGTGGTAGTAGACTTCTCTCTCCTGCACTGTGGTAGTAGACTTTTCTCTCCTGCACTGTGGTAGTACAACTTCTCTCTCCTGCACTGTGGTAGTAGACGTCTCTATCCTGCACTGTGGTAATCGACGTCTCTCTCCTGCACTGTGGTAGTAGACGTCTCTCTCCTGCACTGTGGTAGTAGACGTCTATCTCCTGCACTGTGGTAGTAGATGTCTCTCTCCTGCACTGTGGTAGTAGACGTCTCTCTCCTGCACTGTGGAAGTAGACGTCTATCTCTTGCACTGTGGTAGTAGACGTCTCTCTCCTGCACTGTGGTAGTAGACGTCTCTCTCCTGCACTGTGGTAGTAGACGTCTCTCTCCTGCACTGTGGAAGTAGACGTCTCTCTCCTGCACTGTGGTAGTAGACGTCTCTCTCCTGCACTGTGGTAGTAGACGTCTCTCTCCTGCACTGTGGTAGTAGACGTCTCTGTCCTGCACTGTGGTAGTAGACGTCTCTGTCCTGCACTGTGGTAGTAGACGTCTCTGTCCTGCACTGTGGTAGTAGACGTCTCTCTCCTGCACTGTGGTAGTAGACGTCTCTCTCCTGCACTGTGGTAGTAGACGTCTCTGTCCTGCACTGTGGTAGTAGACGTCTCTCTCCTGCACTGTGGTAGTAGACTTCTCTCTAATGCGCTGTGGTAGTAGACTTCTCTCTCCTGCACTGTGGTAGTAGATTTCTCTCTCCTTCACTGTGGTAGTGGACTTCTCTCTCCTGCGCTGTGGTAGTCGACTTCTCTCTCCTGCGCTGTGGTAGTAGACTTCTCTCTCCTGCGCTGTGGTAGTGGACTTCTCTCTCCTGCACTGTGGTAGTAGACTTCTCTCTCCTGCACTGTGGTAGTATATTTCTCTCTCCTGCACTGTGGTAGTGGACTTCTCTCTCCTGCGCTGTGGTAGTAGACTTCTCTCTCCTGCGCTGTGGTAGTAGACTTCTCTCTCCTGCGCTGTGGTAGTAGACTTCTCTCTCCTGCACTGTGGTAGTAGACGTCTCTCTCCTGCACTGTGGTAGTAGACTTCTCTCTCCTGCACTGTGGTAGTAGACTTCTCTCTAATGCGCTGTGGTAGTAGACTTCTCTCTCCTGCACTGTGGTAGTAGATTTCTCTCTCCTGCTCTGTGGTAGTAGACTTCTCTCTCCTGCGCTGTGGTAGTAGACTTCTCTCTCCTGCGCTGTGGTAGTAGACTTCTCTCTCTTGCACTGTGGTAGTAGACTTCTCTCTAATGCGCTGTGGTAGTAGACTTCTCTCCTGCACTGTGGTAGTGGACTTCTCTCTCCTGCACTGTGGTAGTGGACTTCTCTCTCCTGCACTGTGGTAGTAGACTTCTCTCTCCTGCACTGTGGTAGTAGACTTCTCTCTCCTGCACTGTGGTAGTAGACGTCTCTCTCCTGCACTGTGGTAGTAGACTTCTCTCTCCTGCACTGTGGTAGTAGACGTCTCTCTCCTGCACTGTGGTAGTAGACTTCTCTCTAATGCGCTGTGGTAGTAGACTTCTCTCTCCTGCACTGTGGTAGTAGACTTCTCTCTCCTGCACTGTGGTAGTAGATTTCTCTCTCCTGCACTGTGGTAGTAGACTTCTCTCTCCTGCACTGTGGTAGTAGACTTCTCTCTCCTGCACTGTGGTAGTAGACTTCTCTCTCCTGCACTGTGGTAGTACAACTTCTCTCTCCTGCACTGTGGTAGTAGACTTCTCTCTCCTGCACTGTGGTAGTAGACTTCTATCTTCTGTTGTCTGAGACCAATCCTGTTCTTGATATACAGTAATGATCTCTCTTCATGGTAAATCGATATTTTTTTCAGGAAAGTTTGATGTTAATGGAAGAGCAAGTTGACAGAGGGTAAAAAAGGTTCCAAATTGACAGTGAGGGCACGTTTGGACGCAACCAATGGAATTAACAAGCAGGACGGGGGTTGATAGGAAAAGGGGAAGGAAATGCAGTAACCTGTAAGTAAGAGGCTTGGGTTAGGTTGGATTAATTGGGGCATAAAATATCACCAGATTGGATGGGGGTGATTTGAGATGATAGTTCATCTCTTGCTTGAAGCCCTGGAGGGAAAGCTTCGGATTGAAGAACTTCATGATGGTAGTAATACTGTACAAATGGGATAATTGAGAGATAAAAAGTTGCCGTGTACAGTAAGTCTGGATTTTGGGAGTTTAACGAGGATTGTGTTACTGGGAGAGGTAGTACATCCTGGAGGAGCTGGGGTAGTTCAGAGAGCTGTGAGATTGGAGGGAGCTAGAACACAGGAGAGATGGTACAATATAAAGCACCACTGAGCTCTCTGCCTTGTGAGAGTGGTGTTCCTTGTGCTTCAGGCTCATTACAGGAGATGCCATTAATTTTGAGAGCCATAGATTCCACAGAATCCAGGAGAGAAAGATGTGGTTCCAGGCTGCTAGCACAGAGGGAAGAGCAGTACTACAGGCCTTGTAGGCTGTGAGTAGTTATGATTGTTCAACGGATGACTTGGAACGACAGAGGATGTCTCAAGATGATGAGGGTCTGCATCTGGCCTGTCAAGTCAGATTGACGGTTTTCACCCCAGTACATGTCAGGCCATACAGATTGGGGTGGCAGGGTGTGTGGTTTGGGGCAGCAGGTTGTGAGGATTGTGGTGGCAGGGCACATGGAATGTGGTCACATGGCATGTGGATTGGGATTGCGGGGTGTGCAGATTGGGGTGGCAGGACACGCAGATTTAAGTGGTAGGGAATGTCGATCGGGGCAGCAGGGTGCACTGATCTAAGTGGCATGGCATGCAGATTAGGGCATAGGATTAGATGTGTGATGTATATCAATGAAATTTGACTTCCGGTTCCGGTTTTGAGCAGCGAGAGGTCTCCTTTGGGGCTCCCTGCTGACGTTCTCAAAGCTAAGTTTCCGGTTGTTATTTGTCCCGTTTTAAGTGTTTAATTTTCTCACCTACATGTTACTGTGTGTTGCTAGTTCGGTTTTGTTTCAAAAATCGTGCTATTTTGTGAGTATTTTTGTCGACGTTCTTACCTGTGCTTGAGGCCAAGGCGTAGGCTTGAGGCCTACCGGTTCCACTCGGTGTTCGATCGTTTTTTTTTTTTGTTTTTTTTTCTCCCCATTACCTTCATTTTCTATCCTCCCCATTACCTTCAATTTTAATCCTCCCCACTTTCCAAACATCCCCCATTCTCCCAACTAATCTCTTTCTTATCTCAAAAAAAAAAAAAAAAAAAAAAAAAAAAAAAAAAACAACCTAAAACAACAACACGCTCACCTTCTCCCGATTCTGCTTCTTCTTCTTCCTCTTAACTTCCTCCTCGTCTTCTTCCTCGATTTTTTTTTTTTTACACTTCCATGACCTAATCTGTTGAACTCTCTCATATATTAATATGAACAACAACAACAACAAAAAAAAAAAAAATATATATATATATATATATATATATATATATATATATATATATATATATATATATATATATATATATATATATATATATATATATATATATATATATATACCCAACAACAACAACACGCTCACCTTCTCCCGATTCTGCTTCTTCTTCTTCCTCTTAACTTCCTCCTCGTCTTCTTCCTCGATTTTTTTTTTTTTTTACACTTCCATGACCTAATCTGTTAAACTCTCTCATACATTATTTGTAACAACAAAAACGATCTTATAATGCTTCATCTTCCTCTCTCACACATGTGGTACTCTTTACTGTTTCACAATGCACTACTCTTCTGCTATTTTAACAGACTGCTCTCATTTCGACCTCTCCTTCATTCCTTGCCTAAAAAATCCAACTATTACAGCGCTTCTTCTCTCCATGCTCTGAATTCGCCTTCATTGCACCCATCAAGAATTGTGTTAAATCGCATCTCTGACCTAAAACTTTTAAAAACCACAGTTTGCCATGGATGCTCGCTTTCCATCAACCATTCTTTTTTTCCAAATTCAGTGCCAACTCACCCCCCTCACCCCTCACTCTCACTCTCAAAGCAACCATCCCACTCTTCTCCCTCCAAGCCTCCCTCTCACCTCTCTCAAATATCCCCCCTCACCTTTCTCCCACCTTTCATCCCCCTCACTCTTCCTTCTCAAAGTTGCCCCCCTCTCATCCACCAACCTGCCTCCCTCCACTGCCCTCTCACCTCCATCTCTTCACTCCACCTCCTCAAATCCTCAACTGCCTTCTTCCCCCTCTCTTGTCTCCCCTCTCCCCCAGCACCACAGAGCCTTTTCTCCTCCTCATTCGGCCCCCTCCCCTCGCTGTTCTGCAATACCCCACACTCCTTCAGCAACCCTCCTTACCTGCCCCCCTCGTCCCTTGTCCTACCCTCCCCCTCCCCCTCCACCTCCTGCACCCCAAAGCCTCCTCCCCTTCCTCTTCATTAAAAGTGTGGACCTCAAATATCCGGGGCCTTCGCTCAAACCTTTCAGATCTTTCCATACAGGTTGCCACTGACAAACCAGACATTATCTGCCTAACAGAAACTTTCCTCTCCCAAGACGTGTCTGACTCCCAAGTATCTCTCCCTGGCTACTCCCTCTTACGGTATGACAGACCTGAGCCTCGTCCTGGTGGAGGTGTTGCTCTCTTCATCAAAGACTCTATTCCTCACTCTCCATGCACTGCTCTCACTCCCCCACACCCCCAGGAATACCTCTGGCTTCGGCTTCCCCTCCACTCCCACCTCATGTTTATATGTGTACTGTACCGTCCACCGAACAGTGATGACTCCATCTACACCTCACTATCCGAAAACATGGACCATCTTCGATCTTCTCATCCAAACTCTCTCTTCCTCTTATGTGGTGACTTCAATTGTCATCACGCCAGTTGGCTAGGTGTTGGTACCTCTCTCACCTGCCATGGGACATCAGCAAAAGCTTTCTGCGACTCATTGGGACTGACTCAATCGGTCAACTTCCCGACCCGGATCTCAACCAATGGTACTCCATCTCTTCTGGATCTGATTTTGACAAATTTCCCTGACAATATCTGCTGCTCTTCCTTCGCTCCAATTGGTTCTTCTGACCACGTCCTTGTTAAAGTGGACATCTCTCTGGCTGTTATCAGAGAACCACGTCACCGCCGTCGAGTCTGGCATTTCACTCAAGCCGACTGGCAGGGTCTCCGAGCAGCCATCAAACTTAAAGACTGGTCTCCTATCACTACTTTCTCAAACATCAACTCATCCTGGGAATTCTTTCAAAGAAACTTGCTCTCCCTCATGCACAGATTTATCCCTTCTCGTGTTCAGTTGTCTTACCCTTCCTCCCGCCCTTGATTTACTGAAGCTTGTGGCGAGGCAGTTGTCCTGAAACAACTTGCCTTTGCCTCATGGAAAGCAAACCCAACTGAGGGCAATCTCAGTTCTTTCCACAAAGCTCGGAACAAGTGTGTATCTACCCTCAGGAGAGCCAGAAAACAACATCTTTCTCATCTCAAGTCTGAACTCTCAAACTTCTCTCCCTCCTCAAAATCCTGGTGGCGTTTAATCAAATCTGTTTCTGGTGTATGTTCCCCCTCCATCCCCTCCCTTACCTCAAATGGCCGCACTGCTGATTCCACACGTGATAAAGCTGAATGTCTAAACTCGGTGTTTGCAGCTAAATCTTGTGTCCTAAACCCATCACTATCTCTACCCACTTTACCCAGTCGCACCCAACTGTCCCTGGACTCTGTATCCTTTTCTCCTGACAAGGTGGAGAGCTTGCTTTCAAACCTCGAGTCAGATTCTGCAACCGGTCCAGACGGCATCAGCCCACGTGTCCTCAAAGCCTGCTCTTCTGCTCTTGCTCACCCTCTCTCTGTTCTATTCACCCTCTCATTTGCCCAAGGTCATCTGCCATCTGCTTGGAAATCTGCTAACATCACTGCCCTGCATAAAAAAGGTGCAAAAACAGATCCCTATAACTACAGACCAATCAGCCTTCTCCCAATCATCAGCAAGGTGATGGAATCCATCATCGCCTCAGATATGAAATCCTTCCTCTTCTCCAATGGCTTGATTTCCAATCATGAATTTGGTTTCAGACCAGGTCAATCTACCCTGGATATGCTGCTTCTGCTCTCCCATCAATGGATGGAGGTCCTCAATGCCAGACAGGAAATCCGAGCCGTATCCCTGGACATATCACGTGCTTTTGACACAGTCTGGCACCCTGCCCTACTCACCAAACTCTCTTCCCATGGTATCAAAGGCCATCTCCACTCATGGCTCGCAGACTTCCTCTCCTGTCGCAGTCAACATGTGGCCCTAAATGGAATTCTTTCATCCCCTCTTCCTGTGCAGGCTGGAGTTCCTCAAGGTAGCATTCTGGGCCCTGTTCTTTTTCTGGTTTTCATCAATGATCTCTCGGACTCTCTGGAAAATCCTCTATTTCTCTTTGCCGACGACTCCACCCTCTGCCGTACCATCTGTCATCCCTCAGACCGGCAAGCAGCAGCTTCTTCACTCACTGCAGATCTGGATAAAATCACAAACTGGTCCAACACGTGGAACATGTCTTTCAATCCAGACAAATCTCACACTTTCACTATGTCTCTTCGAAAGGACCGTTTACAAAACCCCCCCATCCACTTTCTCAACAATCCTCTGGAAGAAGTCTTTTCTTTCAAGCTTCTAGGTCTCACTATCTGCCATGACCTTTCCTGGGAAAGTCACATTTCCAACCTCGCCTCAAAAGCCAGTCGCCGACTGGGAATCCTCTGTCGTGCTAAGTCCTTCCTCGGCCCTCTTGAGCTCCTGACCACTTACAAAGCTTTTGTCCGTAGCCTGATGGAGTACTGCTCTCCCCTCTGGGCTGGTGCTCCTACCTCCCACCTTTCTCGGCTTCACGCTGTCGAAACCAGGGCATTTAAGATCATCGGCATCTCCCGCAATGAAGCTGAGTCTTTGGGCCTCTCACTCAATCACCGCAGGTTGGTCGGTGGTCTTTCTGTCTTCTACCGACTCCTCTCCAGCCTTACCCCCCCTGCTCTCTCTGCGATTTGTCCCCACCACATTTCCACAGGGCGCTCAAGGTCCGCCAACAACCCCCTTCTGGTAAAACTACCAAAATCACGAATCACTGCTCATCTTCACTCTTTCATTCCTCTTTTTTCCCGCCTTTGGAATAAACTTCCTCACTCTATTCTTTCCCATTCTTCCCTCCAGGCTTTCAAAACAGCTGTTCACCACCACCTCTTATCTTCCCCCATCCAAATCCTCGATCTTTTCTACCCCCGATAATCCACCCAAGCCCACTTCCTTCATTTCTCCTACTTTCCTTCCTGAAAGTCCCTGAAATGTCCATCTTCTCTTCGCCATGTTCCCCGTCCCATCCCCATCCCTCTCCCTTCCACAGTTCACCTAATGTGTCTGTTCCCCACTGTTTTGTCCCTTCCACTCCCGCCCCTCTTGTCTCATGCCTCCTTGCTGTGAGTTGTGTGTTTGTTCTCATACGAGCCTCGACCAAGGTATACAAAAAAAAAAAAAATGGTTGACGGCTGTGTTTGCAGCACATGTTGCAAACAGGATGTTTCTTCTGAATCGGAAGTTCTACTAAATGAAAACAAACATTATGACCAGCTTGATGGGATGGGTTGTTGAAAGCATGAAGGAAAGCAAATGTTTGCTTTTGTGGTTTTCTTGCTGGCCTATTGTTAATAAAAGGATCAGTATTGGCATGAGTTATTAATTGTGGAAATGTTCCCAATTTTCCATAATTTGAAGTTGAGAGCATCCATTAATTGCTCACGTAAAATAAACAGTATGCCCTCCACCGACATGGAATAACTTGGGCGGAAGCCAAACTGAAAGTCAGAGATTAGCTCTGACTATCAGATTGAACTCTATCTGTCTAACCAAACTGATAGCCAAACTGAAAGTGTTTTGGCCTTTACCCTTCGTCAGAGCAAGAGAGACAGAGAGAGACGGAGACTGACCGACCTCCCATTTCCCTTCTCTTTCTCCTTTGCTGTGACAAAGGGTAAAGCCCGAAACATCAGCACCTTGTCATGCTTCATGGCAGATAACTTGAACAATGTTATTCTTTTGAAGTTGACAAACAGTTTTGATGATTAGCCTGTTTATGTTACCAGAATAAGTTGTATGCCTGGTATTGGCTTAATGGTTAGGGTGGTGGGCTTAGGATCCTAGGATCCTGAGTTCAAATCCCACTCGGCTGTTGAATTAATACCAGGTGGAGTTGACTGTGCCTGTCATCCTTCCGAGGTCAACAAATTGAGTGCAAGCTTGCTGGTATACTGTGTCGGAGTGTTGACCCGTCCAGGATTGTGCCCACGAGCCAAGGAGATTACTTAGGCAGTACCAATGATATGCACAGAGTGTGGTCCCAATGGATGGATGGATAAGTTGTGATAGATGACTTTAGAGAGGCAAAGGATTTTTCAACCCGAGGAGGAGGTAAGTTCACATGTCATAGGATGTTTTTATATTGAGGTGTGGGATTGATGCCCGAAGAGAGGTAGTTTAATGAAACTGCACTTATTTTTCAAGGTATTCCGCTGCTATTTCTACAAATTGTCTTATTGATGTAGCAGTACCTGAAACTATCTGATTAGACATATTTTGACCAGTTGTTCCGTTGTTATTTTAGTGGTGACGAAGGTTGTCTCCACTCCATTCTGGTGAGAAATGATGGACTGAACTCTCATCACACATCAAGTCATCAATACATCATTGAGATCTGGTACCATTCTCGGAACTCTGTTTCAATGACCAAGCAAGTGGCCTTTTGATGAAATGTTCGGGACATTGCTACTCATCTTGCAGGGACCTTATTGAATTTTCAACGAGATTGAATGATCTTTTCCATTGCCCTTCTAACACTGACATCCATTTCTGTATTGTCAAACAGCAATCTGACAATTCTGCCAAATTTGCTTTGCAACACTTAGAATGTTTGCTTGAGTAGCAGTTGGTTGTAAATGAGAATGCTCAAGATTGTCACCAATTCACGGCCATTTATGAAACACAGCTATGTGGAAGACGTGCATCACCACCTTGAACAAACAGTATCCCGTGGATTTCAGTCTGTTTGGTATTCTCCCTCATAGGGAATGCATCGATACACTTCTATTCCACAGAATCTTGAACTGACCCTGATGTCTGGGTTTTACTCAGTAATGTTCTGACAAGTGTTCCTGTATAATATCATGCTCATTGTCAGAGACAATAACGTTGTGCAAAATTCCAGCAAATCACTATTATTTCTCCATGGTCTACAAGATAAATGTCCGCATGAACCCTGAACCACCCTCATACAGGGACAATTAACAAATCAGCGGAGTACATCCATTGTATTCAAATGCGCGATTCCAGCATCACGAGCATTGTGCTCAGAGGGGAATTTGATGCTTTCAATCCAATATGACGGCTGACATATGACCCAGTAATCACAATTCTGTGACTCTTGGTTGCACAGAAAATGTGGTATTCCAGTGGGAATAACAGCCTATTTAGTCTACCGCAGGATGAAGGCCTCAATCAACATGGTCTATTCCATTCTATTCAATACAATTTGAAGCCGTTGTACTGAAGCCACTTTTTCAATGTCATGTCCATCTGATCTTCGGTCTACCTTTGCTTCTTCCATAGCCTTCTCGAAATTGCCAGTTTGTAATTCTTGTCATCTACCAGTTGTCTCTTGTTCTTGCTCGATGTCCAGCCCAGTTATATTTCGGTTCTTTGATTGGGAGCAGAAGATCAAGGAATTTTGTTTTCTCTTTAATCCATTCTTTTGTTATGTTCGAGTCACACTGGAACCCAAATCATGGTGATGTGTTCCTGATATTTATGCTACACTTGTGAATTCACTGGCATGGAGATAAGCGTAATTACTGCTTATAAAACTAATATTGTGCAATATGTGTGCAGGCATGTTTTTTAATGGCGGTCAACACGATCGGTCAACGCATGGACTTGTACGCAACCGTGCACGGGGCCTGGCTGCTGGCGCTGCTCTCTCACCGGCGCCGCAAAGCCATCGCAGAAGCTTGGCCAAAATACTGTACTTTTCTCTCTGCCCTGATCACGTGGCAGTATCTCCTGTGCATCGGAATGCCACCAGCACTCTGCCAAGGTGGCACACACATCTGTATGTACATGCGTATTGGAGCTCACAATGTGAATTTCGGTTACTTATACCTTATTGTGTTCAGGCTTCCTACCTCTCATTTAAAAATATCCTTCTCCGACATTGCTCCCTCTTCTTCCCTTCCTTTCTGTTTCATTTCTGGATTGCTTGCAAACGTACGCCCCATCTCTCATTGCATTCATGATGTGCGATGTTTCATTTGTGCCTTTAATCATCCTTCCAGTCACCCAAATCCTTATGTCAGTCTTCATCCATCTGCCCTTGAAATTCTGAAAACAAAACCCATTTTGTAAAGAGTGTGTGATTAAGGTGGTAAACCCCTTCATGTCAGTACCCGACCCGACATCATCCCCTTCATGCGCGGGTCCCCCACAATCGTTCCGCCACCCCCTCCCATGCCTACTTGGGATTCCCCCACCAAAACCCCTGCTTTGTGTCCCCCAATTCACTCTTCCTCCACCCCCTTCCCCAACCTCTTCTTTGCTTACCCCACATGCCACCTATCTCCATTTTCCCAATGTCCTGCCCAATCTGAATACACCCCTACCACATTCCCACACCATTCCAACATGGCTTCTACCCTATCCCTAACTATATTGACCTCCAACATCTGAGACCTCCGCTCCAATCTCAGAGGTGTCGATCCAGGCTGCCACTGATAAACCTGATATTATCTCCTTAACAGAATCCTTCTTCCCATATAATGTCCCAGATTCTTCTATGTCTCTCCCTGATATTGCCTCATCCAGTTTGACAGGCCTGAATACCATCCCAGTGGTGGGATTGCAGTTTAGTTCAAGAACTCCATTTTTCTCTGTCCTTTTACTGCTCTCACCCTGCCAAACCACCAGGAGTACCTTTGGCTGTGCTTTTCCCTCTGCAACCACCTCTTGTTTGTCTTTGTGCTGTGTTGTCCTCCTAACAGTGACAACTGCATTTGCAACTCTTTTCAACGTGGACCAACATATAACCATCCATCCCAACTCCCTCTTCCTTATATGTGGTGATTTCAAGTGTCAACATGTCAATTTTCTGGGAGTTGGTACCTCTTCAACCATCTTCGGCACTACAGTAAATGACTTCTGTGATTCCATATGCCTGACTCAATCTATGAACTTTCCGACTCGGATTTCTGCCAGTGGTTAATCCTCCCTTCTGGACTTGCTAATGACCAATTTTTCTGCCATTTCATGTTTTTCTACAAATCTCCTGAGAAACTAGCTCTCGCCTTTCACTGTCATTGGCAGATGACCACCACCTGTGGCTTGACCATCCCAAACTTTGGTGCCTGATTTGGTTAGCTCCAACAATCTCTTTCCACTTAATTCTACATTCTGCCTCATCCACTGCTTTTTCAGCTGTCCACTTCCTTCCAGATCTGACGTCAGGTTGGGTGCCTTTGACCACAGGATCATTTGAGTCTCTTCGGGTCAGAACCGAACGTGCTTTGGACACTTTGAACTCCTCAATGAGAGACTTCACAGGCAGCACCAACTTCGTACGACAGCTGTGTATAGCTACATTAGCCAGGCTATTGGGAATTCCCAACCTTCTCTTCATGTATTGTTCAACTGGCACTCCATCGCTTCTACATGACTAATCGCTACCTCATATTACAGTGAGAGGCCACGTGATTCTTGACACCAAGCCATACTGCAAACAACAAAGTTTCAGCTTTCCTGGTAGTCCACATTTGTCAATAGACTCCACACCCTCTGCCACCTGCTTAGCTGTCTCCTGAACTCTCCTGGTATCCTTCAACTCCTCAGAATACTACCTTTCAATACGTTTCACAGGCTGCTCCTAGATTGATGGAATTTCCTCGCCACACAGTAAAAAATGGGTGTCGACCAACTTCCCCTTCTTCGAAACCAGACTACAGGACTTCTTTGTTTTAAACTTCATTCTGGCCAGTCCATCAGCTGTTCAAGTTTGGTGGGCATATCAGGTTCGACGTGTGTGTCTCTGATGATTATACGCTGTCCGTGTTTATTGTGACAGATTTCCATTGGCTTTGTTTGGGTCGAGCGTTAATCATATGTGGAATAAAAATTATTCGTAAGATTTCATCAAGTCCGTATGTGCCTCCCTAAAAAAGAGCATTACATAATTTTTGAATGGCCCCATATTGGGGTTAAACACCCTGTGACTGTGTGTCGAATAAACTCATTCTGATATAACTTCCATGCATGGGCTGTGCTTTGCATTCATCTAGAGATGGACTATTTTTGCAAACCCAGCACATACAGCACAGTATGGGAATATACTTGGGGGCGGGGGGGGGGGATGCTTTCACCTGTTAAAGGTTTGGAGAAGGTAACAATGTCATTACATACTTCAATTTTCAGACTGTGTTACTATGACCTGTGGAAAACTTAACGAAGGCCAAAAATAGCATAAGATTGGGATGGACAATGAAAGGATGTCCTGCAGTGAAATTAGATGTCAACTTGCCTGCAATTGGACTGTTATCAGCAGATTGGTTCAAATAAATCAACAAACCAATGACGTTAAAGACGGCCCTCCATTTGAATAACCCAGGGTGAACTTAGAAAGTGTAATAGTTGGTGTCGCACTTACTTTGGAAGCAATTTTATTCCGAGAAGGTGCAGCTCTGATCAGGATTGTCAGAAATATTTAATTTTGCCACAAACAGTTTTCCGGCACTCATCGTATCTCTCTCAGAGGTTTTCCTTGAGGACTGTCCAGAACCGGCTTCGAGCTGCAGGTTACAAAGCCAGTAAAACAGATACGATACCCTTTTCTCACCCAAGAACGCAGAGGAACCCACTTGGCATGGTGCTGGGCACGTCAACACTTGAATCTCGCATGCTATTGTTCCATATTTTGACATCCACCCACTTCTCACAAGATCTGCATTAATGGATGAAAGTAGCAAACCCCACCGTTCTCGTGTAGTTTCCGACTTGTTGTGAAACGGTGCCATCACAACATTTCCCTGACCAGCAAGGAGTTCTCATTAATATCCAATCGAGCATGTTTGCTGTGAAAGCATGTCCACTACTTACCTTGTTGACGATGGACACATTAACACAGTAATATGGTATTGGATTTGAACCTGAGATCACAGCCTTATAATCTGTGTGCTCACATGAGAACACAAAACAGGAAGACTTGAAATGTTAAATTGAAAGTATTAATTATCATGGTCCAGATGACAACCATTCGATCTATTCCATCTTCCTATGACACTGGGTGAACCATAAATCCTCCTTCGAGGACATTTTCACATTCCCTGGATTCTGATGTCCCTAATTAAATAACGTTTAGGTAGTTTTAATAACGAAAATATGTGAACAATCAAGTGAAATGTTTGAGGAGCTCATGCAGTCATGTGAACATTGAGCGGGAAGATCGGAAGTAGATACCATTCTTGTTGGACACCATAACCTCATCATCGTGTATTTTATAGAGTACCCATGGCGATTTGCTGGGGAGAAGTTCAACACGATGTTGGTGAAGTGGCTTTTCATCCCAGATTATGCTCTACCACCCAACCCCATCATGATAATCTGTGAGTTTGCCCAAGCGAACAGTATAAACTGCTCGATACGAGGCATTAAATATTTTTGGGTTATTTGAATGCTGGAGATTGTGAGCGGATCATTAGTGGTTAAAAAAAAAATTATTCCGAGTTATATTACATTACAAATGCTCATCATCATGCTACTTTAGTTCATTTGTTTGATGATCAGTCTGTTGAAGTACACTTCCTTTGCTGGACACACTTCTCGAAATGAGTCCTTATAGTTCACATTTCCACTCGAGATACACTGATATCACGATCATTTATCTCCCACAATCCTCGCACCATGCCCCAACCTTCCCTCCTGCCACAGATGATGCAATGATGCTCTTGCTGGCATCGCAACAGATGCGTGTGTTTGAGGATGAGAACAAGGCTGCAGTGCGACTACAGGCAGGAGACAATCTGGAGGTCTGTTGGACCCTAGATGGCGCCACATTCTCTCAGCACAATCCAGTACCAGATTTCATCCACTCCAGGTAAAAATGATTGCTTCATTCATCAGCATTTGACATTTTGCCTTGTGCCTAATAAGCAACCCTCACAGCCACTTGTTTCTGTTATTGTTTCCTGCTTTTTTTCTTCTTTAAACCTGGATTGAAACACTTGCAATGTCTCCATAGGTCTTACCTCGACATGATTAAGGTCATGTTGTTCAGCTACCTTTTCTGGTGTGTTCTCATTGTCATCTTCTTCGCCGGCACCATGCGCATCTCACTTTTCTGCCTGGGCTACCTTGTTGGGTGCTTCTATTTCCTCCTCTTTGGTGGACAGCTGCTGCTTCAACCCGTACGCCACACAATTCGTCTCTGGGACTACATCATCGCCTACAACGTGATGGTCATTTTCATGAAGAACGTTCTGTCTGTGGGTCCACGTACTGCATCCCCACACCACAGTTTCACTGTAACCACAACCAAACATCCCTCCTCTCAGTTCATATGTGGCACAGTTCGCCATAACACACCCACCCCAAATTCTTACGATGACTACAATCGATATTCATTGCATTTTAAATGGCTGTGGTGTATGACTCAGACAGGTAACACTCCAAAGTAAAAAGTAACCACTTGGTTAAAACTGGATTGAACACCTTACCCCATGCAGTCTTGAGAACTGGACATGGGAAGGGTCTTTTAAACTCTTGCTTTGTATTGATGAGCACAATCTATATTTCCTACAAGCCACAATTTTATCTGAATCTCGATATTCCCCAACATTGAGAGCATGAGCTGCAAATTTAATTGGTCAAGATGGTGTAATATTTCATCCAAGCATTGCTAAAATGGAGGTTTTTGGAAGTGCCAACAAGGCGATTTGTGTTCGACAATGTTCCACTCAATAATCACTGGGCAACAAAAAAATAACTTTTCATCTGCTACAAAGGGAAATGCAGGTATTCTTGGCTAAAGCTGGGCTTCTGATTTAAAATCTGTAGTCAGAATTTAGCCAGTATGTCAGGTTTTCAATATATATGTGTATACATATATATATATATATATATATATATATATATATATATATATATATATATATATATATATATATATATATATATATATATATATATATATATATATATATATAGTCGAGAACATACGTTTCCACCCCAGGAGAAAAATCTTTGTTGTCGAGTGATTCAATTAAAATAATAAAAGATTTTTAAAGGCTGTCGAGAAAAAAACAAAAACGAACCTTTTCTGGAAGTTGACTGCTGTTCATGCAGTGTCGTTTATACTACAGTACATTATTTCACACTTTAACTTAGTTATTCATGCCTATTGTCTGTGTTCTTTATGACATCCTTAAAAAATATATCAAGTTTACTGTTTGGAATGATTTTCAATCTTGTTTGACTGCCAGATAGGCAGACAGAAAAAATAAACCAATGTCACCCGCAGTGTGACCCGTATCTTGCCAAAAGGTGACCACGTGTGACTTCTTTAAGGTCACACTGAGGTGAACAGAGCTGCTATCCACCAGGAGCGACTCCTTGAGAAATATCTGCCTACGAGAGATTCCGATGAGAATCGTTCTACAGAGTAACCATGAAAAATATGTGTTTGCTCATAACGTCACCAAATGACGTCATAATGTCTCAAGCTTGACATATCTAGAAAGCACTCATCGAGGTGTTCAATTTGAGGTACTACACGATATGGTTCCTAAAACTTGAAAATTTGACCTTGGGGTCAAATATGTTTGACCTCAGGCGCTAACCATGAAGGTCAAGGCCAATCGCCACCAAAAATTAATCAGCTGAGCACCAGACCATGAACTATATTCCCATGAAGTTTGAAGATGATCCGATCAAAATTACTCAAAAAAATAAGGGTTTCATCGACTCCCCAGATTTGCGACAAAGTGACCTTTACCTTTGACCTTGACCTTCAAAATTTTATGTGCTGAAAGGGACCTCAATAGGCCTCTGATATGCGAAGTTACAAAAATTTCCAATGATAACTGTGCTCTGCAGAATTTTTTATACGTGATTACAGAAAAAAAAAACATACAAGCTGACTAACATATCTTGCAAAAACTTCGTTTTGGCAAGATAATAATTACCTTACTCCTCTCTGTGCATGCGTAATTGGGACGAGATTCCGTACAATTTTCTAAATTCAGAGCTAAAGTTTTGCTAAACTGCAGTTTCATGTTCCAATTCATGTTATGTTTCACGTCCAAAATATTAAATTCAATTGAAATTAAGTTAGTTGTTCCTCAATCAAAGACTGACATATTTAGACGGACAGACAGACAAAGTGAACCAATTGCTAAACACTTCGTGCGTGGGAAAATTACTCTTCTGCATATCTTAAATGATTCTTGGTATTGTATCATCTGTCAAAACGACAGGCCTGTACTTTGGTATTCTGATCCAACATCTTGTTCTTACCTTATTTTATTTTTGCTCTCACCTTTTGTTGATATTCTACTGATATACTTAGAGCTGTTGTGTTATTTCAGTCATTTTAAGCTGCAGTGGATATTCATCACTTTTTCATAAATCTGTTCTTCACAATGATTATAACAAGAAAAATTAGCAATCAGAGATTGCAGACCCTTGCCAGGACTTGTTTTGCATGGTGTTTGTGTAGTTTTGTGTGGTGTTTGTTTATTGGTGTGTTATGTAATTCATGAGACATAATTAGAACTGCCACTTTAAAACTGTTGGCAGTGATGAACGGATACCAAGACATCCCGCTTTGGTCGGACACTTTACCCTGACTCATGGCGTTTATTATTATTCATTTTAATTCAGAATGGGATTAAAATAAATTCAAGTCAAATCAAATGGAAGACTAAATACTGTACATACCGTCATACATGGGAGTTATCAAAAGGAACCTGAACAAGCAAAAAGCAAAGATGAAGTCATTAGGACGAACCTGGATAGGATTCGGGTTTCAGCGGCTACTCCTCTATCCCCAAACACATCCAGGCACAGCCAAAGAAAACATCAAAAATATCCCAGATCCAAAATTAAATAATTCTGGCTGCCACATCAGATATCCAATCAAGTTGAAATGTAAAACATATGTTCCACATCACTACGAGATCATAATTGTGAAGTTTCACTTCGATTGATGTAGCAGTTCAAGTGAAAGATTTTTTTTTTCGATTTCCGTTCAATCAATATGGCTGTCAGACCATGTGAGCTATCAATTATTCGTAAACACGAACATGTGTTTGAAGTTTTGCCTTGATCTGTCCAGCTGTTCTGGAGAACAGGATTTTTAAGGGTTTTTGGGTATTTTCTTCTCACACATCCAACCTGTCCACCCAGTTTTGTCCAAACTCATCCATAATCTTTTGAGATATTGTACTATATATCATTCTTGCCCCATCTCTCAATGATGAAGAATCACTTAAAAATTCTCGTATCTGGATATGGATTCTAATTTTCACCAAAATTATGTGTTGCTGTCCTTGGCTGGTCACCTACGTACACACACACACACACACACACACACACACACACACACACACACACACACACACACACACACACACACACACACACACACACACACACACACACACACAAAAATTCAGAACGATTGCTTGAAAACTGTGGCCAAAAATCGTATGACAAACAGACAAACAAACAGACAAAATGGATCTAAAGGCAATATCTTCTCCTCTGTCGAGGGTAAATAAAGAGTCCACAGAGCACGACATTCATTTATAAAGTTATAATAAACAACAGAGATCGGAAATGACAACAAGAAAGAACAATCAGAGATTCCAGACTCTCATCAAGATTTGTTTTGTGTGGCAAATAGATGGAAGGTCGTTGATTGCAAATAAAAGTTCCTAATGGTCTCATTCCCCTCGCCGGAGGAGAAGGTGTTGCATTTTGGTTTGTGACTTGGCAAAAAAAAAACTTTTTTGAGAAGTATGTTGATTGCCTCCATTTGTTCATTTCTTGCAAAATCGAAGATTTTTCAAGTTATATTGGTGAGTCGATTTTGTTATTAACCTACACCATCGAAGATGGATGGAGGTTACTGTTTTCACCCATCTGTTTGTTTGTTTGTTTGTTTGTGAACAGTATTACGGAAAAACTCCTGGACGGATTTCGACGAAATTTGGTGGGGGGATTAGGTATGGTCCAAGGATCATGCCATTAGATTTTGGACTTGGTCCAAAGTCCAATATGGCCGCTATGGTGGCCATTTAGAAAAAATATTTGAATTTTTTTTTTTTTTGCATTTCTCCATGTTTTAAGTGATTTCCAACCCCCCAAAAAAATTTGTTACAGAAAAAAAACCAGAAATTTTGCAACTTTTTTTTCAAAAAAATTTCGATTTTTTTTTTTTTGGCATTTCTCCATGCGCATCGATCTCGTTTCGTTTATTCAATCGTAGTTCAGTAGAGTCTGATCCGTTTTGACCTACAATGAATAGGATATCAGGTTCACTTAAGTGACCCAGCAGTATTGGCGGCGGAGGTTTTGCACTCTACTCAGTGCTCCCCCTCTAGTTCTGTCTGTCTCTGTCTGTCTGTGTCTCTGTCTGTCGCCTTCAGGTCACAATTTTAAACTGATCTTCACGAAATTTCATCACATGGCAGAGTTTGTCATAAGAAAGAAGCCTATTGTTTTTGAGGTCAAAAAAGTAAAAAGGTCAACATAGGCCAAAGGTCAACAACTAAGGAGGTATTTCTAAAATCCTCAATTTTCATCCGATTGACTTGAAATTTGAAGAGGATTTATATTTCAGGTCACTGAATTCAACCACCAATTATTTTGTCGGTCCACATAGGCCAAAAAGTCAACATAGGCCAAAAGGTCAGCGTAGGCCAGATTCTAAAATTGTCAATTTTCATCCGATTCAATATGAAATTTGAATAGGAGTTGCATATTTGGTCATTTAATTAAATCAACAATTATTTTTGAGGTCAAATTTGTTTTATAGATTTTGCAAGTGTCGTGCTCTGCATTACGTCTTCTTCTTGTTTGTGTGTGTGTTTGTCTCTCCGCTCAGCTCCAGCCCAAACCGCTCAACCGATTGTTCAGAAATTTCCAGTGATTAATGTCACGCATTGAAGTTTGGTAATATTGGGTCGACCGAAAAGCTATAAATAGACCAATTTGAGCCAAGTTTTCTAAAATCCTCAAATATCACCCGACTGATTTGAGATTTGAACAGGTTTTGCATTTCACGTCATTGAATTCAACCACCGATTACTCTTGAAGTTATCATTGATCAAAAGGTCAACCCAAAACCGGCCAATTTTTTGAATTGTTTCTAAAATTGTCAATTTTCATCCGATCGACTTGAAATTTGAAGACCACTTGCACATCAGGCCACTGAATTCAACCACCTACTAATTTTAAGATCAACAAAGGTTATCTAGGGATACAATAATCTGCAGAAAAAAAATTGATGACTTCATTGGTGAAGTGATTCGACAGCCATATAAATATATATATATATATATATATATATATATATATATATATATATATATATATATATATATATATATATATATATATATATGTATCTTCTTCTTCTTTCGGCTGCTCCCGTTCGGGGTCGCCACAGCGGATCATCCGTATGATCCGCATAGTGATTTGGCACATGTTTTACGCCGGATGCCCTTCCTGATGCAACCCTGGTCGCCTCTTACGACACAGGGATATATATATATATATATATATATATATATATATATATATATATATATATATATATATATATATATATATATATATATATATATATAGTTAAACCTTCGAAAATCTTCTCTGAAATGGCTGAACAGATCAAGGCGAAACTTTACATGTATGACTGCCTATCCATGTGGAACAAAACATTTACAAATATGATGTCATAGGTCACATGGTTTGGCAGCCATATTGGATTTACCCTAAAACCGATAAAAAAATCTCCTTCTCCAGAACGGCTGGACAGACCGAAGGGGAAACTTCACACAAATATTCCACAATCCTTGGGGACACCAGGGAATTCATGAATAATTGATGTCACGTGGTCTGGCAGCCATATTGTATTGAGCGAAAATCTTAAAATAATTATTTCTCTTGAACTGCTTCATCAATCGGTCAAACTTCACAGTTATGATCTTGTACTGAAAGGGAATATAAGTTTTAAATTTCACCCTGATTGGACACATGGTCGAGCAGCCAGAATTATTGAATTTTTTTAATCTGGATAACTCACCAGTACACAAACGCCACACAAAATACACAACACAAAACTACTGAAACAACACCCAAACAAGTCCTGGTGATGGTCTGCAATCTCTGATTGCTCTTGTTCTTGTTGTAAATGTGTAAAGCTCGAAGATCTCAAAAGTTCTAATGATCATGTTCTAACGGTCAAAGATCTGAATACGTCTGAATGGGTTTAAATGGTTGAAGGGGTCTAAAGGGTCTAAAGAGCCTGAATTCTCTGAAGGGATCTAAAGGGCCTGAAAACGTGTAATAAGGGTCTAAAGGTCAAAGTGGTCTTCAGGATATTTAAAAGGTATGAAAGGTGTGAAAGTCTGAAGGTATAAAGTGTAGAAAGAAGTCTAAGGCTCTAAGAGGTATAAGGGTTCTAAAAGGTTTAATGGGGTCTAAAGGGTCTTAGGGTTCTGAAGGTTCTTCAGCATTTTTGGGTTCTTAAAAGGTGTTCGGGGTCTAAAGCATCCTCAGGGTCTTCAGGGTCTTAAATTATTTATGGGTTTTCAGGGTCTTTGTTGTCTTTCGGGTCTTTGTATTTCGGGTCTTCGTAGTCTTAATGGGTCTTGCGGTTGTGAAGGGTCTAGAGGGTCTCATGTAATTCATATGCATACTCATGTTCTGTGCAAAGAAATAAACAAACAAATAAACAAGTAATAAAGTGAGAGGAAGTGAAATAGGAATGTTATAGTTGATGTGGATAATTGCTATGTTGGTTCTGTACATCGATAATGTTTATCTTGTGAACTCTGTGAGCAATGCAAGCTGGGGTTGTAGCAAGCCTTTATTGTTTTCGTTGTTATTTAATAGTCATGTTTAAGCACATTTAACTTGTTGACATTACGTGAAAAAAGGATCGAGTCGGAAAAGACAAAAACTCGACAATTCCATCAAAGGGTCCCAATTTGGTTTGTGGTTCAACCAGCAAGTGAGGACTTCATCGCAGGCTTATGTTTGGGACAGGCCAAGATACTTGTTTTCTGATGATGGTAGTGTGTTTGTTCGATGAAGAGTCATTTTTACTCGCGTCATTATATGTTTTGAATGTTTTTGTGAAATGATGGTTCCTGTGCTTCTCTCTGTGCAGATCGGTGCATGTGCATACCTCTCCACCCTGAGCTATTTCTGCTGCTGGTTGGTGCAAGCATTCAGCCTGGTTTGCACCATCAAGGGTTATGACTCGCGTGAGTCACCAGTAAACCATTTGGAAATGCATTGCACACATACATACATATATATATATATATATATATATATATATATATATATATATATATATATATATATATATACATATAAACATATCTTCTCCATATCTCATAATAAAGGTTTGTTGAAAAATTGATGACATAAGATAAAATGGCGAAAGAGTTACGGCCCAGACAGACACAAAGACGGACAAACAGAAGTGATGGCAAAACCCCGTCTTCCGCTCTGCAGGCTAATAAAACAGATAACAGTGAAGGCCAGAAGATGATATGAGGAGGTTGGGAGCTGAGGGATCGCCAGGAGATGGACAGAGGGATGGTGGCAAAGTGGCTGCAATGGTGCCGAGAATGGCTATGCGACAAAGCCAGGATTTGGAATGCGGAGGGTCATTGGGAACACAACAGCGAAGGCAAGGTGAGGCCGAGGAGGAGGAGGAGGAGGAGGAGGAGGAGTCTTCAGCTTCTCACTTCTGTATTCAGGATTGGGGAAGCCATTTCTCTCTAACTTTTGGATGTAGAGAAGACGCAATGATGCAAGCTGCACAACCTCATTCTGTCCAATCACTTGGTTTTGAATGAAATCCAACACAGCAGTGAATGACTTCAGATGTGCAGCAGCCTTACGAACCTGATCTTTATCGCTGGCATTTTTTGCAGCTCGGGCTGTATTACGCAGGTGATTGACATACTTCAAGTTCAATGACTTGCGACAAGACTGGTGGAACTGGGCCTCTCTTGCAAACAGGTCTTCGCCTTGCACCATGTGATATAGGGCACTATTTTCCAGTTCTAGGGCTTGGGGCTCAATTTCTTTCCAGGTGGGAAACTTCAAGGCTCCATCCTTGTCCTTGAATACTGGGAACTTGATGCACCGCTCGGTCTTCCCCAAGACTTTCAGTTCAAGCCTTTGACAGAAAATGCATTCTGGAGGGAACAACTGCATGGCAGAGTATGATGGTGGTTTACGGGGGGGGGGGGGGGAGGCGTGATGTTGAGGCTTCATTGGATGTTACACGAGACTTCAAGCGATCTTGGTTTTTGGTGAAGTTTTGGTAGCAGCCAAGATGATAGCCAATTGCTTCTAAATCTGCCCCAGAAAGACTCTCTGGAATATTGTTACAGGCTTCCTCCATGCGATTGGGTGAATCTTGAGATTCGATGAGTCGTTTGTCACGAATACTATGCAGCTGGGCGTGCTTGTCAGTGGCTGATCCCTTGATATTACTAAGTGATGTGAAATAGCCATGCTGAATGCCAGTCACATGTAAAATACAAGTTGTAGGAGGACGCTTCCGCAGTTCTTCAGACCAATCACCATTATCACTCTTGCATTTCCTTGACTTTGACATGATTATCCACCACCACACTATAACTACAATTGTTAGTTCATTTTTACCACCACCAAAGCATAGTTCGAGCTACTAATTCTACAATAAAGCCTTCACCGAGAAAAGAAATAAATTGCATTAATAGGATGGACTCAACTGTGGTGAAAAACCTGAATTCACCTATGTTGACATCCCCAAGTACCACACTCCCTTCATGAGAGTTTGCCAGTCAATTTATGTTTGTTTGACCTTGAACCCTTAGTTCAAGGTCAAAATTGAAGGCACCAAATCATTCCTCATACATGATTTCCTATAAGTGCGTAATACATACCTAACCTCCCAGGACCATTATTTAAAGAGTTACAGGCACTTAAAAAAGGGGGGGGGGACAATTGGGAATTCCCGTTTGTTCAAAATCCATGACATGTTCAACCTATTTTGCCCTAGATTTCTTATTCCCTTCATGAAATAATCCATTTTCTCGTTATACATGTTCTTGGCATTGCTATATTTAATATTGCTTCATTGTTTCATTTTAAAACAGTACATCACTTTCAAAATCTTACCTTTTTCATCGACCTCTGAGTCTTGTGTTTATATATCTGGTGACAGTTATGTGTCATAAGTCACATGACATTGGGGAGGGGAGGGGGGATTCCCAAAGTTATTTATATCACAAACTTTAGAGTGCTTGTAACTCTTTAAATATTGGTCTGGGATGTTAGGTATCCATTAGGTACTAATCGTAAATGGTGTATTCAGAATCATTTGGTGCCTTCATATTTGACCTTGAACTATAGAGTCAAGGTCAAACAGCCATATGGGTACATTCTTTTATATTTGTGTAAATTGCAAAATAAAAACCCCTTGATTCATGAAAATAACTCTCCAAATAAATTCCTCATGTCACAATTATACAGAAAAATGGTATCATTTATCTTTGCATGATGTCTTGTTCAAAAGTTATGGCAATAATTGATTTTCATTGGAAATCCAAGATGGCCACAAAACGGACCCCATGGGACAATATTTCGTGATGGGAACTTCAAAATTCCTTTTCTAGACACTTTCAGGATTCCAAAAATGTAAGTTAGAAAAATATATCCTTCGGGTGCATGGGGACCCTATATTCCTCCCCGACTACTCTCTGTTCTGTTCACCCTCTCATTTGCTTACGGTCATCTGCCACCTGCTTAGAAATCACCAAACATGACTGCCCTGCATAAAAAAGTTGCAAAAACATATCCCCGCAACTACAGACCAATCAGCCTTCTCCCAATCATTATCAAGGTTATGAAATCTATCATTGCTTCCAACATCAAATCCTTCCTCTTCTCCAATGGCCTGATTTCTGATTACCAACTTGGATTCAGACCAGGTCACTCAACCCTGGACATTGTTGTGTCTGCTTTCTCAGCAATAGATGGAGGTTCTCAATGCCAAACATGAGATCAGAGCCATCTCCCAAGACATATCGTGTGCTTTCGATATGGTCAGGTACCCTGCCCTGCTCACCAAACTCTCTACAAGTGGTATCCAAGGAAATCTCTTCCACTCTACCCTGGATATGCTGCTTCCGTTCTTCCAACAATGGATGGAGGTACTCAATGCCAGACATGAAATCAGAGCCATATCTCTAGATATATATATATATATATATATATATATATATATATATATATATATATATATATATATATATATATATATATATATATATCACGTGCTTTTGACACGGTCTGGTACCCTGCCCTGCTCACCAAACTCTCTTCCTACGGTATCCAAGGCTATCTCTACTCATGGCTCGCTGACTTCCTCTCCTGTCACAGCCAATATGTGGCCCAAAATTGAGTTCTCTCATCCACTCTTCCTGTCCAGGTTAGAGTTCCTCAAGGCAGCATTCTGGGCCCTGTTCTTTTTTTGGTTTTCATCAATAATCTCTCTGACTCTCTGGAAAATCCTCTTTATCTCTTTGCTGATAACAAAACCTTCTGCCGTACCATCGGTCATCCCTCAGATCAGCAAGCAGCAGCTTCTTCACTCTCTGCAGATCTGGATAAAATTAGAAACTGGTCCAACACGTGGAACATGTCTTTCAATCCTGACAAATCTCACACTCTCACTTTGTCTGTCTGAAAGGACTTTTTGGACCCCCCCTCCCCAATCTACTATCTCAACAATCCTCTTAAAGAACTCCCTTCATTCAAGCTTTTGGGTCTCACTATCTTCCATGATCTTTCCTGGGAAAGCCACATTTCCAACCTGGCCTCCAAAGCCAGTCGCCGACTTGGAATCCTCCATCGTGCAAAGTCCTTCCTCGGCCCGCATGAGCTCCTGACCACATATAAAGCTTTCTTCCGCAGCCTGATGGAGTGCTGTTCTCCCCTCTGACTTGGTGCTCCTGCCTCTCACCTTTCTCGGCTTCATGCTCTGGAAACCAAGGCATTTAGGATCATTGGTATTTCCTGCGGTGAGGCTGAGTCTTTGGGCCTCTCACTCTCTCACCACAGGCAGGTCTGTGGTCTTTCTATCTTCTACAGTCTCCTCTCCGGTCTCGCACCCCCTGCTCTGAATGCGATTTGTCCCCACCATATTTCCGCAGGGCGCTCAAGGTTCGCCAGCAACCCCCTTCTGGTGAAACTACCAAAATCATGAATCACTGCTCACTTTCACTCTTTCATTACTCTTTTTTTCCCCACTTTTGGAACAAACTCCCACACTGGCTTCAGTCCCACTCTTCCCTCCCGGTCTTCTAAACAGCTGTTCACCACCATCTCTTTTCTTCCCCCATGTAAAACCATGATCTTTTTTTAACCCCCACTATTCCACCCCAAACCATCCATCCATCCATTGGAACCATACTCTGCGCAGAGCGTTGGTGCTGCCTAAGCAGTCTCCTTGGCTATTGGGCACAATCCTGGACGGGTTGCCACTGGGACACAGGATACCAGCAAGCTGGCACTCATTTTGCCGCCCTCGGAAGGATGACAGGCAGAGCCAACCCCACCTGGTATTAATTCAACAGCCGAGTCGGATTTGAACTCAGGATTCTTGGATCCCAAGCCCACCACCCTAACCATGAAGCCAACTCCAGGCATACCCCAAACCCACATCCTTCAAATGATCTACTTTCCTTCCTGCAAGTCCCTGCAGTGTCCATCTTGTTTACCCTGTGTACCCCACCCCATCCCTCTCCCTTCCACATATCTAATGATGTCTGTTCCCCACTGTTTTGTGCTTCCCTCTCCCGCCCCTCCTGTCTCCTGCTCTTCTTGTTATACGTTCTGTATGTTAGCTCTTTTCGAGCCTTTCCATTGTATATTTTTTAAAACAATTAAAAATAATAATTAAAAAAGAACCCTTGTATTAGGAAAATTTGACTGTTTTGCATGAATTGAATTTCTTCTGTAAAATGTGTTGTTTTGCTTCGTTCCAGCTAAAATATACACTGTTTGATGAAAAACATGCGTTTCTGCATTCGTCGAGTGAGTTGGAACAAAAAACGGTTTTCAGAACCAAAAAAATCGGTCTCATTTCTTTTTTTTTATTCACTTTTCTATCTGCTAAAAGTTCTTTTTCTGAACTCATGTTCATATCTTGTTTATTGTCTTCATTTTGTGTCTCCATAACCTGAATCTTTCGTTGAATTGGGCATAATCACCACATCAGCCGAGCATCACCGATGCACTTTGATCATGTGAGTGAGCACAGAGTGGAAGGAGTGCTGAAGGACACTGTACAAATGTTTGACACACTCATGTCAGGACATTACTTTGGTTATTTGTGAATGTTTGTGTTGAGGATGTAAGATGGTGGATCATATATTTGACCAGTTGTTTACAAATGTCTTTGTTATTCGTGATCAAGTTCTCTCTTCTTTCTTATATTGATCTCTCTCAACACAATTGCTCATTCATGTTGGAACCACCTCTATATTCTCTCTTTACAGATGATACGGTGAACGATGAATGTGAGTTACCTCGTGCTGAAGCCGGCATCATATGGGATGCCATCTGCTTCTTCTTCCTGTTGTTGCAGCGGAGAGCATTTCTCAGCTATTACTTCCTGCATGTTGTTGCGGATCTCAAGGCTTCAACATTGTTGGCTTGCAGGTGTGAATTCAGCATACAGTACCAGCACATACCACCCAACACAAGCACGTACCACCAAACATACTGCACCACCACGTACCATCCAACACACAGGACCACCATGTACCACCCAACACACAGGAACAGCACCCATAACTGAACAATGAGCACAGATCTTCCCAAAACTACACAAACAGCATTTCTGCATACAACTGTACAGTGTGGATGTCTGCAATGAATAACATGCACAGAACCTACAAGGAACACAGATGTGTGTGTAAGTGAATTTGTTTGTGTGTGTGTGTGTGTGTGTGTGTGTGTGTGTGTGTGTGTGTGTGTGTGTGTGTGTGTGTGTGTGTGTGTGTGTGTGTGTGTGTGTGTGAGTGAATTTGTTTGTGTGTGTGTGTGTGCATGTAGGGGAGCTGAGCTCATCCAAGCTGAGGTTGTGAAAACTGTGAAAGCTCGCCTCGCGGAAGAGGAAAAGTCGATGCAACAGCTGAAACGACAGTAATAATTATAAATACTAATAATAGTAATATAAATATGAGTAATTATGATTCCGAAAGTAGTTAATGAGACGATATACCAGCTCTGTTCTGTATTTTATCAGTGTTCTAACTCGGTGACTGCCAGGTTGCTGGATCGAGTAAGTTACTGGCTCATCATCAGTATTTTTAACAGGTTTGCTGATGTGCCAGTATGAGGGTTTAATAAGTTGTGAATTCATGGGTGGCCGGGTATAAGCCAAGAGAAGATGAGCATTAGATCTTGACCTCTTGGTCGTCCTTAGGATGGAGCGAATCATTGCTCGGCAACAAAAAATCCAGAAGGGTAAAGAACAACGACCATCGGAACAGGAACAAATCCCCAATCCAAGTGAGTCCTCAGCACTGCCATTACTACACCACAGAAACAGCAATAACACCACAACATCACACACACAATATCTCTCTCATCTTCCATCTCTATCTGTCTCTCTCGCTCTCTCGCTCTCTCGCTCTGTCTCTGTCTCTCTCTCTCTCTGTAACTCTCTCTCCCTCTCTCTCTCCCTCTCTCTCTCTCTCTCTCTCTCTCTCTCTCTCTCTCTCTCTCTCTCTCTCTCTCTCTCTCTCTCTCTCTCTCTCTCTCTCTCTCTCTCTCTCTCTGTCTCTGTCTCTCTCTCTCTCTCTGTCTGTCTCTGTCTCTGTCTCTGCCTCTGTCTCTGTCTCTGTCTCTGTCTCTCTCTCTCTGTCACTCTCACTCTCACTCTCTGTCTCTCCCCTTCCCTCCTCCCTCCCCCAACATCCTCCCCTCAATACCTCCATGCCCCACCTTCCTCGACATTCCCCTCTCAAATCATTATTTCTATCTTCATCCTCTCTCACTCTTTATCTCCCTCCTTCATCTTCTCTCCCCCGTCAATATATCTCTTTCTTTCTCTCTTCCTCCTCCTCCTCCTCCTCCTCCTCCTCCTCCTCCTCCTCCTCCTCCCCCTCTCTCTCCCCTCTCTCTTCTCTCTCATTTCTCTCTCTCATTCTCTCTCATTTAGTCAGAGGACTTGGGGGGGTGGATGGTCCCATTTTCTGGTATTAATGCAATGTGTTGCAATAAAACAGCATGTTAAAACGGGTCATACTAAACATCACCCAGAGACGTCCTAGGGGGTGGAGGGGGGATGAGCTTTGGGAGGAGGTAACCCTGAAGGGAGGGGAAGGGAAGGAAGGGCATTTTCCTTCAATCGTCGGAAAAGCCACACCAGTGTTCGTGCACTTATTTAATTTCCATACATGTCATAAGCTCAAGAATCTTAACGTGAGCCAAATTTCCAAATTTGAATGGCGGAATTAATCCAAGCAGCAGTTCCCACTGCTTAAAAAAGTGTTCATTTGTCCAATTTACACATTCTTTCACACCCCTTCCTCTCCTTGATCTCCGGAGAGTTTAATCATGGTAGAGGGGGTTTGGGAGGAGGTGAGCATGATGGGAAGGGAAGGCAATGGGAGTGGAGGGGAAGGCAGCATGGCGGGGGGGGGGGTGGAAGGGAAGGCGGCATGAAGGGATGGAAATGGAAAAGCAGCATTAGGGGAAGGGAAGGTAGCATGAAGAGAAGGGAAGGCAGCATAACAGGGCATTACCCAGACAAAAGTGCTTTCAATCGTCGATTGTGAAAGTGAACTTGTTGCTCTTGTCGACTTTGGTTTCTTTTGAATCCGCATTCTCAATCGTCACTAATAGGTCCTCTCTCTGGTGTTTGGTTTTCAAATGTTTCAGCATATTGGACGTACTGTATTACAGTGATGAGCAAGGTTTATTGAACAAAGTGAGCATGCAACTTTCTTTAATCTTCTCGGAATAGTTCCAAACTGCACTTCTGGACTTTTTGAGTGACATGTTGTGAAAACTTTATCAGTCTATGTTTTGCCTACCCGTCCATCACCAAAGCAATCAGCATGCTTTACTGGGCAACTCGAAATGCCTTGCTCTTCATTTAAAAGGAGCATGCCCTTGGGGTGTGTTTTGTCTGCATGTGACTAGCGTTTGCTGCTGTATTGCAAACAGGATTCCCCAAGGGAGTGTTCCTTTTCAATTAATACATTATCAGGCCATGTGTAACCGGAACATTCCCAACAGGGATGAAAAAAATTTCCCCGAAAAAAAAGAACGTTTCCTTCTCGGTAGTAGGAATTACTTGGAATCGATGTCAATTCCCGTTCATGACTCAATTCCTTTTGATTCCATGGTTGGATGGATTGAATTGATACCACCTAACACTGCAAAGCACTCAAGCAAGCACTCTAACAAGACAGTTAATAAGGAATGGCTGGCTTGGCAAGTGATTAGCGATCGGTTATACTAAACACCTCACTGAGACGCCTGGAGTGTCAAACAATGTGCGAATTGGACAAACGAACACTTTCTTTTAGCAGTTGGAACTGCTAAATTTAAAGGTTCCGCAATTTAAAATTTGAAATTCGGCTCAGGTCAAGAGATTCTTGATTCTAGAACTTATCGAATGTGCGGAAATGAAATAAGGAGACAAACACTGGCGTCTCCAGGCATTTATAAGCATGGCGATGATTCCAGCGATTCGTAGGTATGAAGATCACTGATGTATACAGCAATTTGTTGGTATGTATATTTATTGTACAGAAACTGAACTGGTCCGAAGCAAGGTATTTTTGGGCTGAACAGCCAAAATGGCATATTAAGACCCCTTGGTGAGCGAGATGAATGCAGGCTGACCAAAATGCTGCCTGTTTCTTGTTTTACCGTTAATTATCTTCAGGAGAGGTGATTAAATTTACCAAAACGCCCATTTTTCATTTGTGAACTCTCTTGGAGTTCCCTGAGTATGCAGGCAAAGTTTCAGGCCACTAGGTTTCCTGGTTTTGGAGTACACGCACACACGCACACACACTCTGACATTTATTATTGTGGAATATTTATTGATGCTTTGTCTTCTACAATAAAAATATCAGTGTGTCAGTCAGTCAGTGTGTGTGTCTCCTCTATAACTCCAAAATCATGAAACCTAGCAGCCCCAAACTTTGCATGTGTACTAAGGGAACTCCAGGGTGGTGCATGGATGAAAACTGGATCCTTGGGTTAATTTAAACATCCCTTTTGAAGATAATTAGTGGCCTTATTTAATTATATGCTTTGTCAAGATACATCCTCAGTCACCTCCCTCTCCCTCCTGGGGTCTTAATTCGCCATTTTGTTCAGCCTGCTCAACAATACCAGGACTTGGAACAGGCCACAACAGTTTACTCATGATAAAGCACTCAAAAATGTTTTAGTTGTTTTTTTCACTTTCCTCAGTCATGTCATTGAAGGCCTCATCTATATTCCGACAAATCTCTATATGCATCGCTTTTGTAAGTGCTATAGTTTTCAAATTAGGAATTTGGAGAAATTTCATGCTTTGTATCATGATTCGATTGTCCACAATCCACTCTCACAGACTAATTGAAGTATATAATTGAAATATAACTTGAGTTTGGAGGATTGGATCATGTGGACTAAATAACTCAAAATCTGGAGTGAAATCTGAAAATTTTAACAAATTGGCGATTTTTATAAGTGTGTTCATTTAAGCAAAGCATTAAACTTAACCATATCTGCTGTTCAGACGATTATATTGAGTGAAGAAAAAATTATGGAATGTGCGGAAAGTGATGTTTAGTTTTTTTGCGGGTATGTGCCATTACCAATCAGCTTGCTATCGCTTGCCAAGCCAACTGTTCCTTATCAACCATTTCATTGGTGTGCTTGCTTGAGTGCTCAAGCCACTTGCTGAGCATCCTACAGTTGATAGCGGTACAGTCAGGTACCGATCGGGATGTGCAGTCGGCAGTTGCTACAAGGTAGAGGTACGTAGACAGCATACAGATACACAGACGGAGTACATTTGGGTAGATTTGGATCTGTAACTCTCCATAGATGTGAGAGCATGCATGCATGCTTGGTTACGGGCACTGTGGTGGTAAAGTTTCATCCCGTATCTTATGATAATTATGTGTGTTGGAGCTCTTAACATTTAACCTCAGCAGCATACGAGCAATCACGTTTTTCTTTGTCTTCTTGACTGTTTCTAAAGCAATTGGTTATTTTATATGAATCAGATGTGCTTTACAAAGGTTATATGGTTTCTCTTTGTGAGTTTAAAAGTAAAATACATTTGATAACACCAAATTTCCATGCCGTTTATCATATTAACTTTTTTGTTTTTTAAATTACAGAGCCAAATTTTTTTCCACCCGACACACGATGATTGGCAGCTGTTTATAAACATTAATGTTTCTGCACATCTACCTGAAATGTCATTCGTGCAATGTTGTTCCTTTTATTTGTTCCTTTTGTTTGTTCCTTTTGTTTGTTCCTTTTATTTGTTTACTGAAATTCTCCAGAAACAAGGGTCAAAACTACTCAAGGATTTTGGTTTGGGTTGCATGCAGTACGTACTGTTGGCGGTAATCACACTGACTGTGTGTGTGTGTGTGTGTGTGTGTGTGTGTGTGTGTGTGTGTGTGTGTGTGTGTGTGTGTGTGTGTGTGTGTGTGTGTGTGTGTGTGTGTGTGTGTGTGTGCTGTTCATAAAGCATAACGTTTTCTTACTGTTAACTCCTCTCTCTCTCTCTCTCTCTCTCTCTCTCTCTCTCTCTCTGTCTCTCTCTCTCTCTCTGTCTCTCTCTCTCTCTCTCTCTCTGTCTCTCTGTCTCTCTCTCTCTCTGTCTCTCTGTCTCTCTGTCTCTCTGTCTCTCTGTCTCTCTGTCTCTCTGTCTCTCTGTCTGTCTCTGTCTCTCTGTCTCTGTCTCTCTGTCTCTGTCTCTCTGTCTCTGTCTCTGTCTCTCTGTCTCTGTCTCTCTGTCTCTCTGTCTCTCTGTCTCTCTGTCTCTCTGTCTCTCTGTCTCTCTCTGTCTCTCTGTCTCTCTGTCTCTCTGTCTCTCTCTGTCTCTCTCTCTGTCTCTCTCTGTCTCTCTCTCTGTCTCTCTCTGTCTCTCTCTCTGTCTCTCTCTGTCTCTCTCTCTGTCTCTCTCTGTCTCTCTCTCTGTCTCTCTCCCTCTCCCTCTCTCTATCTCTCTCTATCTATCTCTCTCTATCTATCTCTCTCTATCTCTCTCTATCTATCTCTCTCTATCTCTCTCTATCTATCTCTCTCTATCTCTCTCTATCTCTATCTCTCTCTTTCACTCTCTGCCTCTCTCTCTCTCTCTCTCTCTCTCTCTCTCTCTCTCTCTCTCTCTCTCTCTCTCTCTCTCTCTCTCTCTCTCTCTCTCTCTCTTTCTCTCTCTCTCGCTTTGTCCATCTCTCTATTCTCCCCCCTCATCCGCCGAATGTGTCCTGGCGGGTTTCGTCTCCAAGGAGGTATTTATTGTATGTCCAGTAGAAAATGGATTTCAGACATTTTTTTGTTTCCATCTTCACCGTTATTCTATGCAGAATCATTTTGATGAGACAGTACGAATTGTAATTAACACTCCATCTCAAGTCTGCTTTCCCATCCCCTCACTCCTCCTCACTCCCCCATTCCTCCTCGCTCCCCCTCTCCTCTCTCTCTTTCTTTCCCCCTCCACATCCTCACTCTTTCCCCCTCCACATCCTCACTCTTTCCCCTCTTTTTCTCCCCCTCTCCCCTCTCTTTGTATTCCTGTTGGCAAAGTGAATAATAACAGAATAAACAAGAAAAGGAGCTATCAGAGATTGCAAACCCTCAACAGGACTTGTTTTGGGTGGGTATTTTTGTAGGTTTTTGGGTAAATGCCATATGGCTGTCAAACCATGTGACCTATGATGTCATATGTGTGACACTTTTGTTCCTCATGTATAGGTGGTCATGTGTAAAGTTTCACCTCAATATTTTAAGCCATTTCAGAGAAGAAGATTTTTCAAGTTTAAAAAAAATAAAATAATATAGCTGCAGAATCACTTGACTGACGAAATCATCAAAAAACAATTTTGTGGACGATTTTATCCCTCGATGACCCTCAAAGTGTTTTATAATCATCAGATGTAGCAATCTACATATGCAATTATGACGTCATAACAAAGGCACCTATGACGTCATAAAAATACCACACTCATTCCCCATGAGGAGTACTTGCTATGTGCCACTTGTACACCCATGGCTTGGGGAACACTTGTGTGAAGTTTCCCCTCGATCTGTCCAGCTGTTCTGGAGATTTTTATGTTTTCAGGTAAATCCAATATGGCTGCCAAACCATGTGACCAATGACATCATATGTGTGAACCTTTTTGTCCTCATGTACAGACGGTCACATGTGTAAAGTTTTCCCTTGATCTGTTCAGTCACTTGAGAGAAGACTTTTGAAGGTGTTTTTTTTAATTTTTTTTAAAACTATATGGCTGCCGAATCACGTGACCAATGACATCATGAATTTTTTTTTTCTGTGGATCATTTTATCCCTCGATGTCGCTCAAAAATTATCATGCTGATCGGATGTGGTGTTCTACATATGCAATTATGACGTCATAACGAGGGCACGAATGACCGTAAAAATAATCATGCTCCTTCCCCATGAGGAGTACTTGCGATATGCAGTTTCAATTATTTCCTTGGTGCAGTTTCAGAGATACAGAGGTCCAAAGTTTGTAGGTTTTTCCAATATGGCTGCCACACTACGTGACCTATGATGTCATAATTTACATTACAACATTCTACATGAGTTGTCGCACCAATGGTGAAAATTTCGTGGCGGAGATGGCGGAGTTGCCACCAAAAAACTCTCCCCTGGAGTTCCCGCCCAAAAAAAATGGCGGAGAAAAACACGAAAGTTATGTGCGGATAAACAAACAGAAAGACAGACAGACAAACAAACGGACCCAGATGCACTACCCTCTCCAAATCCTTCGGTGAGCTTAATGAAGGGTCAATACTGCATATTTGGTAGAAAGATTAAATTTGTATGAGCATTCTGACTGCTCCAGAGTGAATGACAACACTGTTAGGAAAAGATTGACTCAAACATAATTGATAAACTAACTGTTCCTCTTTATTTGTATACAGCACAATGCAGTGGGGTTGCATCATAGGCTGAGGACGTTGCTGTGCCGCTGATGCAATGTCCTCTTCTGGTTAGGGCAGAGATTTGTAATTTGTTCGTGGTGCTGGCGATAGCTCGCCTACTCTGCGAAGAACACCGTGGGATGTTTAACATCCACCAATGAATGCTGACAGACAGGACACATGTTTAAAGTCCATCCGAGAAACAGCATACACGATGAGGAATCATCCTGCCTGTGAAACACCGGGATGACAGTTTATAGTTGGGTTGGGATTCAGATGAGGCCAGACAGTTTTGAGATAAGTATAAATGTTTATATCGCTTTGTGTCTGATGAAACTGCACATCCATACTGAAACATGTTCATATTGCTTTGTGTCTGATGAATCTGCACATTCATACTGAAACATGTTCATATTGCTTTGTGTCTGATGAATCTGCACATTCATACTGAAACATGTTCATATTGCTTTGTGTCTGATGAATCTGCTCATCCATACTGAAACATGTTCATATTGCTTTGTGTCTGATGAATCTGCACATTCATACTGAAACATGTTTATATTGCTTTGTGTCTGATGAATCTGCACATCCATACAGTATTTATATTGCTATCTGATGAATCTGCACATCCATACTTATACATGTTTATATTGCTTTGTGTCTGATGAATCCGCACATCCACACTGAAACATGTTTATATTGCTTTGTGTCTGATGAATCCGCACATCCATACTTATACGTGTTTATATTGCTTTGTGCTGATGAATCCGCACATCCATACTTATACATGTTTATATTGCTTTGTGTCTAATGAATCCGCACATCCACACTTATACATGTTTTTATTGCTTTGTGTCTGATGAATCCGCACATCCATACTTAAACATGTTTATATTGCTTTGTGTCTGATGAATCCGCACATCCACACTTGTACATGTTCATATTGCTTTGTGTCTGATGAATCCTCACATCCACACTTATACATGCTGAAATTGCTTTGTGTCTGATGAATCCGCACATCCACACTTATACATGTTCATATTGCTTTGTGTCTGATGAATCCGCACATCCATACTTATATGTACATGTTTATATTGCTTTGTGTCTGATGAATCCGCACATACACACTTATACATGTTTATATTGCTTTGTGTCTGATGAATCCGCACATCCACACTTATACATGTTTATATTGCTTTGTGTCTGATGAATCCGCACATCCACACTTATACATGTTTATATTGCTTTGTGTCTGATGAATCCGCACATCCACACTTATACATGCTTATATTGCTTTGTTTCTGATGAATCCGCACATCCACACTTATACGTGTTTATATTGCTTTGTGTTTGATGAATCCGCACATCCACACTTATACATGTTTATATCCAGGCTGAAGGCATACCTCAACTGTTATATTCCTCATTCCTTCTGTCAATGGAACCACCTTTCACAGGCTGTTCTGTCTCACTCTTCTCTCCAGAGCTTCAGCCAGGCACTGCACCTCCATCTGTTGTCATGCCAAATTCTGATCTATGATCTTGATAACCCCCATTAACTCTTTTGAACCAAACCATCTAATTTGTAAGTTTCAGTGTTCCCTCCCTTCCTCCCTCTAATCTTTTCTGTTTGTTCATTCCCTTGCTGGTTGTGGCCAATTGTTGCTCCACCACTGCAGTCAATTTAAGCTTGTTCTTCCATGAGCGTTGCTCTTGTCTAGAAAGGAAAACAAGAAGTTTTGCATTGTGGAGTACCTCCTTCAAATGAGGATGAAAAAGAGCTGCCCTGTCTCCTCCTTATTTGTCGATGTTAAAGGTCCCAAAGTATCTAAAATGGTTGGGCATTGTGTACTGGTGACCAAAGTTCCCCACCGAGAATAAAAACCTGATAGCAGGTTGATTATAAAGGGATGTGGATGTTGATAGATGAAGTTAATGATGAGAATGAGGTCAGTGTAATATAAGACAATTAAATTGATAGAGTGGATTGACCAGGTGTAGATTCAACACAGGTGTGATGGACCCAAAGGCCTCCTCGGTAGTCTGTTGTACATGCCCAGGTGTTTTCATGTTATTGTCGATGTCAATTTGCCACCATGATCCACTCACTCTGCTATTGTTCTGTCTTATGAGATCAATTCTCCAAAAGAACCAAATCTGCAAAAGCAAATGCAGAAGATATTCTTCTTTTTACTTTAAAACATTGGATTTTTTTTGTACACAGTCGAGGCTCATGGAAGAGAACACTGAACGGATCAGGACGTAACAAACAGAAACAGGACTCAAAACATGCATGCATGGAGAAGGAAACTCCAAAGAGAAAATAATGGGAAAATTAGGAGGGTTTGGGTGGGGTTAACGAGGGCAGAAAAGATAATGGTTTTGGATTAGGGAAGATCTGAGAAGACCGTCTTTAAGACCTGATGGTAAGAATGAGATTGAAGAGGATGTGGAAGTTGATTCCACATATGGGATAAAAAGAGGAACAAACGATTTTGCCTCGACGTGTTTTTGTGAAACTTTGTTTTATATAAAACTAGCGGGGTGTGCTCACCACCGCTTCGCCAATGTCTTGCGTCGCTCACCTGCATTTGATTTTCCATTTATTTTTTTCGTATATATATATATATATATATATATATATACATATTGTGACGTCCACGGGACTTGAACAGTCCCGCCAACGTAGAATGAGCCGAAACGATGGAGGCGATTTATTTGTTTATAACCCAAACATGGCGGTTCTAATCGCTCTACCGCAAACGGGACGAGGAAGGTGGCACGATTCACTTTTCACTGAGTTGATGATGTTTATTCGTTTTTATAATTACCAGAAATAACAAGACTCGGCAAGAAGAGGGATCCGGGGTGATTCGACGGGATGGTGTGGGATCGGGAGTGGGGAAAAACACAGCAATTCCAATGAATATACAGTTTTCAATCCCTCTAAGGCGCCAAGCAGACACACACACACACAAAACGTAGCTATCTCTGGTGGTCAGGCTGGACCGTGGTGTGGACGCAACTGTCCCTGGATCGGCGTCGGACGAGCCGGCCTTGCTCTCGCCAGGGGGGGGCAAGAGAAACCGCGGTGCTCTCGACCTCCTGGTCCTGGCCCAAGTCCGCTCACAGCCGCCAGGGAACCAGCTCCTGCGCCAAGCCGCGAGCAGGAGAGGGAGGCAGGTCCACCCGCCGCCCGACCCCGTATTCCAAGTCAGCAGAACCCGAGAGCCAACCAAAGCGAGGCACGAGGCTCGGTAAGGCTCCCAGGCACGATCAAGAGCACGGTCGACTCAGCACAGCAACCAGGACGCTCTCTGCCGCCACAGGTTCCACACCAAAAAACCGGGGTTCCACACCGGGGTACACACCGGGTTATATATATATATATATATATATATATATATATATATATATATATATATATATATATATATATATATATATATATATATATATATATATATATATATATATATATATATATATATATGTGTATATATATATATATATATATATGTATATATATATATATATATATATATATATATATATATATATATATATATATATATGTGTATATATATATATATATGTATATATATATATATATATATATGTTCTTCCTCTTTCGGCTGCTCCCGTTAGGGGTCGCCACAGCGGATCATCCGTATGATCCGCATCATGATTTGGCACACGTTTTACGCCGGATGCCCTTCCTGACGCAACCCTGGTCGCCTCTTACGACACAGGGATATGGTACACCTATTTTAACCGGGGTATACACTGGCCCAGTATACTGGTACTCATTTCGCCGACCTCGGAAGGATGACAGGCTGAGTCAACCCCCTGGTGTATTAATTCAGTGGCCCAACGGGGCTTGAACTCAGAACCACTTGGATCCCAAGCCGCTGCCCAAACCACTGCGCCAACACCAGGCTTATATACATATATATATACACATATATATATATATATATATATATATATATATATATATATATATATATATATATA
>NC_140967.1:108760663-108768163 GCF_056783735.1 Eptatretus burgeri | reverse complement strand
GAAACCCCAGCCACTTTTCCACGCGGGTTCATACTTGACGAGTAACAGTATCAACGCCGCAACGGCCCCTGCCGGGAAACCCCAGCCACTCTTCCACGTGGGTTCATACTTGACGAGCAACAGTATCAGTGTTACAAAGGTCGTCATGAAAGAGTTACAACGTTTGTGGGAGCTGAGAAACCGGAACCGCGAGATCTTGCCTTGGCACATCAGGGTGCGAGAAGGCAGCTGGTTGGTGGTGGATCGTGATGGGACGAGGGGTCATGCAGATGGGATGGTTGTTGGATGGCTTTTTAGAGGTAATAACCAAACTAAATGAAATCGCAATGCACGACTTTGATTCTTCTACTAGACAAAAGGAAGGGGATCTGACTACACACATACTTAACGACATAACTGACTTTTGGGACATCTGTATGTTGAATGCATATGGTTTCCAGATCCTTAACAATATATATATATATATATATATATATATATATATATATATATATATATATATATATATATATATATATATATATATATATATATATATATAAATATATATATATATATATATATATATATATATATATATATATATATATATTGTTGTGGGCCGGGGGTCGGTGGCGAGAACGACCGCTAGGTGGGGAAGTTTATGCCATCCCCCACCAGACTCCCCGGAATTTATAGGCCGTCGCTCTGGATAACTCCGAAGCCGGCGGGTCGATTAATCGACCGTGAAACACCAATATCTTGATCGCGTGGCATAGGGTGATTTGTTTCGAGCCAAAGTACCAAAGTATCCACGCAATCTTGTCTTCCAGGGATCTATGCCCGCGTAACGCCTGGTTGAACCAGATTTACTCTAACGGCATCGGTGAATTCACACTACCTACTACCGCTTTGCCACCTACCTTTCCAGCTCGTTGCAGTCGAGCGGGTCCTGCCCAGGACGTCCCGGCTATGAGAGACCGATTACTGGGGATAAAACCCTGTCTAAACTCAGACCGGGACCATGCTGAACCAAATAAAGGAAGGACGAAAACGAACTGGGAACATCTCTAATAATTTATTTATAGTGAATAAAAGACAAGAGAAGCGAGACTTAAAGCAAATATTCAATGCAAGTATTTACCATGGGCAAAAACACTTATGCAGTTCTACTTACAAGACAGGCCCAACACACTCAGACACACACACAAATGAAAAGAAAACCCAAGGTTCTTTATTCGACCCTCCAGCCGATGAGTGAGACGAGCTAGTGGTCAGAGTTCGGCTTGTTCCTTGTCGGCGGAGGGAAGGGAGTACTCTGTGATGCGGCACCTGACAAAGGTCGTTGGTCCGACCCCCCGTCACATGTGGGGGACTCGAGGCTCGTGGCGGAGTTCGGGTGGCGAATAATCGCGGTCCACAGAGGGGGGGGTTGGTCAGGGTCGCTCTGTCCTTCCTTGTAGAGGGCTAGCAGAGACACATTCGCCGCCTCGATGGCCCTCTGCTCATCCCTCGTTGCAGCAAAAACCCCTTCGTACAGCAACATAGACCTTTTCTGACCACTCTTCGTAATCGCCCCTCGTAACCACCCCTTCCTAACAGCAAAAACCCCTAAGAACCTCTCAGAACTCTCGTGCAACCCACTAACCACGTTTCAGAGAGTCTCTGGAATTTACGGACCTCCCTCAGTGGGGAGGGGCCTTGGTCAGCACACCTCGCTGTTCGCCTCTAATTGGCCAGGATCCTACAGGCACAGCCTTCCAAGGCGGGGGATTCGGCCATGCACGGAGAAAGCCGCCCCTCCCCTCCACGCGTGTTTGAGGAAGGTGGATGGTGGTGAAGCCACCATTGCGTGTGGAACGTTTGTGAAAGCAGAGGACTGGGACCGTGAGGCCCCCCTCTCAGCAAGTCAAGGTACGAGCAGCCAATGGTGGTGATGGAGCGTGATGGGCAGGTGGTGAGATGTAATAACCTAACTATAAAAAAAATATCACAACGCACATATTCGACTCTCCCACGAGACAAAAGGAAGGGACCTCTCTCACACGTACTTACAGGCATAACTAACTTTGGGACCCGAATGTTGAGTGCACATGGTTTCCAGATTCGTAACAATATGTATATATATATATATATATATATATATATATATATATATATATATATATATATATATATATGCATTGTTTTGAAATTGCAGTTCACTCATAAGAAGAACAGAATGATGAAGTAACCAACATCTTCTAGCAAAGTGAATAGTACATTGAAATTCAATTTCACATTCTTTGCCTTCTGTTTCACAAACCTTTAATGAGGGCTCATCAAATTACACTGGTTTGCAAAAATAAATAAAAATTCTGAGGCAAGCATGTGAATAGGTGTTTCTGACTAATTTTCATATGCTGAATTCAAATTTCTAAACAGTTTTGCTCTAGCACCTCTAGTTTTTGCTTTCACATATCCCTTTTTTTTTGTTATAATGCATGTATTTATAATATAATGTGTTTATTTCATATATTCAAATGGCATATTACAGAACGAAACAAAACATAGACACAGAACACTGACAGAACTAAATATTACTATTACTTGAATATAAGCATATTATACACATCATAGTACTACAGACTGTCAGAAGTGAGTTTTTTTGGAGGATCTGGTGTACTTTGCCTTCGGGATGTCGCGCAGGAGCATCCAGCATTAGTTCCCCATCATGCCGGGGTTCCACTTGCCTTGGTAGTTGCTCTCCATCTCAGTAATATCTTGGTGTAACCTTTCCCCATGTTCGTCATTTACTGCTCCAAGGTTCGGGGGGGAAGAAGTTGAGGTGAGAGTGGAGAAAGTGAATCTTGAGAGACATTCGGCACCCCATATCCTGATAAGCCTGCAACAACTTCTCGACACGCATTTGGTAATCTAGTGCCCGTGAGTTACCAAGGAAGCCATGGCAGACTGACTTAAATGCTTCCCATGCTCTCAGTTCCTTCAAGGTAAGCTTCTCCTCGAATACCTCATCCTTCAGCACCTCCCTGATCTGAGGTCCGACGAAGATGCCCTCCTTGAGCTTAGCAGAACTGAGACCTGCGAACAGAGTGCACAGGTGTTGGAAGGCAGCGTCATCCTTGTCCATGGCCTTCACGAAATTCTTCATGAGGCCCAGCTTGATATGAAGAGGGGGAAGAAGCACCTTGTTCATGTCCACCAGAGGATTTTCTTGGACACTGTGTTCCCCAGGCACGAAAGTGCTCCTCGACCCCCAGTCCTTCTGCGTGTAGTGCTTAGACACAGCCCAACTGTCCCAGAGACAGAGAAAGCAGCAGTACTTCGTGAAGCCCACTTGCATACCCATAAGGAGCCCAATGACCTTGAGGTCCCCACAGAGGATCCACTGGTGCTGCTGGTACTTGACAGCTTCCAGAAGGAGCTCCATATTGTCATATGACTCCTTCAAATGAACTGAGTGGCCAATGGGAATAATTACCCCAGCATTCCCATTAAATGATTCTTCTATCGTATAAAATAAAAATTAAAAACCCAGCTACTTTGTACAAAAGTATCATCCGACCGGATAATTGTGGAGCAGCACTCACCACCCTCTCTCACCACCGGTAAGCTACTGGCGTTCCCAGCCCAACAATGCACATGTTTGACCTATTGAGTTTTTTGGATGACGCAAGTAGCGTCATCGGCTTGCCAAAGTGTTAATTTGAGTTGAGCATCCCTAAATTAGTCTAAAACACCTATGTATGCAGTGTATTACTGAAATATTTTGATATTTTTGGGTCTAGGGCTATATGTATACATGTACATACATGTATATATTTATATCTCAAAAAATAGAGGTGATGAGTGAAAATAGATTTCGTATCTGAAATCAGCACCCCAAAATTAGGTTAGAACACCTATTTTCATGCGTGCCTGCATTTCTTTGTAAACCAGTGTTATTATGGATGCATTTTGGGGGTTAATGGGATGCATTAAATATATTTATGAATCGTGGTTGTGTATGTACAGTGCTAATAGAAAGTCTACACCCCCTTTCATAATTTTCACCTTTTGTTGCCTTATAGCCTGGAATTATATCCCATTAAATCAGACTTTTTCCACCTTTATTTACACATTGTAACCCAAAACTTCCAAGTGAAAAACAAATTATACAAATTTCAGAAAATTAATTAAAAATACAAAACTTCAATATCTTGGTTGGACAAGTGTCTACCCCCCTTTTTCAGCGTGCCCCACAGGAAACCAGGACATTTGAGATTTTGAGATTTATTTTGCCGTATTTTACCATATCAATAAACTAACATGAATTTTCAGCGTCCCACAGAAAGCACTTTGAACACTACATCTAACGTTTGCTTTTGTTTTGTTTGAAAAGAAAGTGCATCTTTGTTTTACACTACATCTAAGTTTGATTTTGTTTTGTTTTAAATAAACTGTACCAAATTTCCTGGTTTTCTGTCGGGCACACTGTAGTAGCAATTGTAAATTAGCTGAGGTGTAACCAATCACCTTCAAAATCACATACCAAGTTAATTGGCTTCCACCTGTGTTAAATTGTAATGATTCTAATTATTTTAGGATAAAATCAGCTGTTCCTGTAGGTTTCCTCTGCTGGTAGTACATTTCAAAGCAAAGACTCAACCATGAGAACAAAGGAGCTTCCAAAATACCCCCCGGATAAAGCTGTGGAAAGACCCCCGATCATGGGATTGGTATAACAATATTTCAAAGGCCTTGAATATTCCTTGGATAACAGTCAAGACAATCATTAAGACGTGAAAAGCGTATGGTACCACCAAGATCTTGCCTCGATTCAGCCGTCCCTCCAAACTGGATGACCAAGCAAAGAAGAGACTCAGAGAGGCCACCAAGAGGCCAATGGCAACTTTGACAGAGCTACAGTCCTTTATGGCGAAGACTTGTCACTGTGTGCATGTGACAACAATATCCCAAGCACTCCACAAGTCTGGCCTGAAGGGTGGGGTGCAAGAAGGAAGCCATGACTCAAAAAAGCCCACCTTGATTCCTATTTGAGGTATGCAAAAAAACACTCTGGAGATTCTGAAGCCATGTGGCAAGAAGTTTTGTGGTCTGAGGAAAGCAAGTTGGAACTTTTTGGCCGAAATGCAAAACGTTACGTTTGGTGTAAACCCAGCACAGCACATCACCCAAAGAACACTGTCCCTTCTATGAAGAATCGTGGTGACAGCATCATGTTATGGGGATGTTCCTCATCAGCAGGGACTGGGGCACTTGTCTGGATAGAAGGGAAAACAGATGGAGTAAAATACAGAAAAATCTGAGAAGAAAACCCGATGCCCTCTGCAAGAAAGCTGAAATTGGGACGGAAGTTCACATTTCAGCATGACAACGACCCGAAGCACACAGCCAAAGCTACACTGGAGTGGCTAAATAACAAAAAGATAAATGTCCTTGAGTGGCCCAGTCAGAGCTCCAACATAAATCCAATCTAAAATCTGAGGCATGACTTGAAGATTGCTGTCCATCAACGCTCTCCACACAACTTGACTGAGCTTGAACAGTTTTGTACAGAAGAATGGGCAAATACAGGGTGTTTCAAAAAGTGATGCAACATTAAATGTTTATTTACAAAGAAACAGAAACCTCTGGAATGTGAACCAAACATTTCTTTAAAACTTACGATGTGGTATTTTCTATCACTGATTGCTATTTCAGGAAGTAACTGCTTGCGTTAATGAGAGCCCAAGGTATGAAATTGGCATTTACACAAAATCCTTGTAATTGACGTTCTCGGTCTGTGCCCCTCTGCGGTTCGGACAGGCATTGATCCTGACTCCACAGTTCTGTCCATCTTTCCTGTCAGTCTCATGTGGCACTGCCTGGAGGTAGTCTGACACCTACTGCTTCAGATGATCCAGTGTGGCAGGATGGTTGGTATCCATCCTGTCACTGAGCCAATTGCACATATCAAGTCTCCTTATCATGTCATCTTGACTCAGTTTATGCCTAATTTTGATGATGTGTGGGAAAAGCTTCAGTTCCTGAGTGAGGATACGCCAGACTGATGTTGCTTTGATGCCGAGCTCCCGGGAGTGCCGGCGGTGGGACTTCTTGGGACTGTCCACTGCAGAATCCCGCACAGCGTCGATGTTGGCTTGGCTCTTGGTTACTGATGCTGGCCTGCCACTGTTGCCCTTGCTCTGGTTGTGCACTGTATCCTTGTGCTCAAAAGGTTTCGCAATACGTTGAATAGCACAATTTGTGTGTCCATCACGTGTTCTGAGGTCATATTCCCGGTGCAACCTCTAGTGGGTGCATACACATGATTTAGTGTCACCCCACAGAGCCACCACTTTTGTCTTCTGCTTCACTGTCAATGGCATAGTTGAGCTACGAAGCTCAAAATCCCACGGAATAAATACCACGATAACACCACCAAACCCATTGAGCTACTCTGGCTGACTTACTGCTGCTTCCTGATATGGAACGAAAGAATGTGGACGATGTCAACGTCTCTTCGGGTTTACCATGGAATCCCAGGTGACGTGTCAACCCTCAGACCGACGCCTGCAGCCCTAACAGTCTTGTTCAAGGCATCTTTTCACCACCATCTCAGATCGTCTCAAATCCAAAACCATGGTATTTTCTCTCCTCATTAACCCCGCCCCTCCCCCTCCTCCAAATCCCTCTCCTTCCAAATTCCCAGTTTTCCCTCCTGGAGTTTCTTTCGGTATCCATCTTATCTACCCATGCATCCTCTCCTGCCCTTTCCCCCCACACCAATTGTTTGTCCAAGTACCCCTCTGTCTTGGCCTTCGACACTGCTGTTGGTGTTCAATCCCCCCCCCCCTCCACCTCGCTACTGCTCCGTTTGTGTGTCTCTTCTGTTCCTTTTGCATCCTGTTTTTGTCTATTTTGTCCTGAACTGTTCAGTGTACTAGCTCTTCCACGAGCCTTGACTATGTTTAAAAAAAAAAAACACCCTGAAAAGGAAAACGGCATCGGTCAAAAAACAAAGAAATGGCATGAAGTCAAAGTTGTATCAATCTTTTTGAAACACACTGTATTTCCCAATCAAGGTGTGCAAAGTAGATGGAGACCGATCCCAACAGACTCACAGCTGTAATTGCTGTCAAAGGTGCTTCCACCAAGTATTAACTCAGGGGGGTGGACACTCATCCCAACAAGATATTCTAGTTCTATATTTTTAATCAATTTTCTGAAATTTGTTAAATTTGTTTTTCACTTGTAAGTTGTGGGTTACGATGTGTAAATAAAGGTGGAAAAAGTCTGATTTAATGTAATTTAATTCCAGGCTATAAGGCAACAAAAGGTGAAAATTTTGAAAGGAGGTGTGGACTTTCCATCGGCACTGTATGTACTGTATGTATGCATGCTGCCTGCTGGGACTTATTTTGATGTGATGCCATATACACGGTTAGAGGCTTGAAAGGACTTTTTCTGCTCCAGCAGAGGGTAGGGGGTACTGTGTTGTGCCGATGATCCCCAAAAAGTGTGAAACGTTCACCGCTG
>NC_140967.1:108740663-108753163 GCF_056783735.1 Eptatretus burgeri | reverse complement strand
CGTAAAACATGTGCCAAATCACTATGCAGATCATACGGATGATCCGCTGTGGCAACCCCGAACGGGAGCAGCCGAAAGAAGAAGAAGAAGATATATATATACATATATATATATATATATATATATATATATATATATATATATATATATATATATATATATATATATATATATATTTTGTCAGGAATCTCCCCCCGCCCGGCGTGCGAACGACCGCGTTAACTAATAACGTCCGCTTGCTCACCGAACGGACAATTCAGTCGTGACTTTCTGGAACAACGCCAGAAACCAGTCACGGGTGGGTTTTCAATCCCACCATGGCCCAGTCCGTATTATACCCGCGCGAAATAGGGTCAATCGCCAAATATCGATATTCCTAAGTACCCGCGCATGCAACCTACTGAGGGACCGTACCTCGGCGAAGGCCTGCTTGGACACGAACCGCTTAAGCGGTCCATTCCGTTCTGGGATAACCGAGCGGGTATTATCACCAGACCTCGCCGGACCCGATTCTATTTAGCAGTTATTTAAAAACCAACTAGTATTGCGAGAGCGAGACAGCGGTTCAATGGGGGGAAAAATGATGTGACAAACGTGTAACATTCGCACAAGCACATTTATTATTTTCGACACGTATACAGTCATACAGGTATGGAATCAATAAAAGCAAGAGCAAAAAGCGCTACGACCGTCTATGAGCAATTATCAATGGTGTCACTTACACAGTTTTACTTCGCAAGACACGGCGCCACAACATGCATTCGAAAGCAAAAGCCCAGGAGAAAGAGCACCCCCATAGACAAGGGAGTCAGACTGTGCCCATGGACCTTTATAACGTGGAGCCGTTTAGACCGCAGATGCTCCGCAATGCCACGCAGGTTACCTTCCTTGTTGGGTGACCCACGACGCTCCTTCGCCACGGCAGCTAGCGTAGCCGCGGTCCGGCCCAGGCCTGGTGGTACGGGCCCCGGCTGGCAACGCCTGAGAGGAACGAGCGGGCCTTTGCTCTCTTAGAGTTGATGCTCTGTCAGAACCCGTCCGTTCTTCAGCGATGCTCGGACCGTCCCGAAGCCTGATCACCTCGGACCATCTGGCGCTGGCGGGCGAGCTCTCTCTGGCTTGTACACGTTCCGCAGCTCTTCTCGGCATAGCAGGCTTAGCCGCGCTCCCCGTTCACGCTTCCTCTGTTCTCCTCAGCTTCTCCAGCTACTGCAGGCTTCAGACTTCCACGTGGCTCCTCGACCTCTCCAGACTCGCCTCCAGACCCGACTCGTTGAACTGGCGCTCTACATGGCCTTTTATGGGGCTGGAGAGACGAGATCTGATCTCTGCCCTCTCACCTCTGACCTCTGCTCGGAAAGCGGACGTTGTAGAAGTCACCGGCCCTCTGGATCCGATTCTCCGAGAGCGACTCGACGTGTTTGAAATCATCACCCTTAGACCCCCACAGGTCCCGCCCTTTTCTCTCCTGTGATCCGTTTTCCGAGGCGAAGCTTTACAGAGCGGACGTGCGTGGAATCACCGTCGCTTGCGCTCACAACGAAACCCCCCATGTCGGTTTGCAGCGACGCTGTTTGCTGGGGACTCGCCGCGGCTGGTGCAAAGATGGCGTCATTTCGGAGACGAAGGTGAGGTGATGTTTGTGGTGTGGAGATGTTGACGGTTGCTGGCGGAGTGGTGAGGATGGCGTGGTTGTTGAGAGGCAGGTGTGGTTGTGGTTGTTGTGAAGCGGTTGATGAGAGTGATGTTGGTGGTTGGTCCAAAACACCGATAGTAAATAAAAACGGCTAACTGAAGATTCACAGCCCTGAAAATAAAATCATCCCCATTAAACAACGGTGGGGAAATCTAAATGACCACAGACTTATCGATCTAACTGAACTAAGGACCTTTATGCTGTTCTGCGAATTTCCACAGCCGTAACACTAATCCCTCCCCTTTTTACAGACTCGTCCCGAGTCGTCGAATTTTCGTGTGCCATCATGTGTAAGTTTCCCCTCGTACGTTTTATCTTCGGATCCCTGAGTGTGACATTTAGTGTATTCGTGTCCCAAAAATAAATAACCTACGGGCTGAGTAACTAACTAAACAAACCCACTCATACAGACGACTTAAATAAATTGCCGGCGCTATGACAAACATGCAGGGGGCGCAACTCATGTACAATTTTCCTTAACTTAATTGATAATTTTTACACTAAACCATGGCCCACGATTTCCCACGAATACACTGGGAAATATTTCCCTACGAATACACTGTGGGGAAAACAGGGAGCCAGGCTGCTCACACCCAATCTCTGGTTTGCAGGTGACAGGGAATGTGGCCGGCTGCTCACACGCAGTCCTCGGCCTCCCCCTTGAAATGAGCGCAGTGAACACAAGCGGTGCATGGGCTGCCAGTGCAGTCCTGTGTGTGGCTGCCTTCAGGACAGTCCCTGCAGAACGCGCGATGATCTGACTCAAGCAAAAAAATGGTGCACGGGCTGCCAGCGCAGTCCCGTGATACGCCTCCCTACAGGGCAGTCCCTGCAGCACGCACGATGATCCTGGCGCACATGGTAATGAATGGGGGCAAATGCAACAAGGGCTGGCAGGCAAGGGGTCAAGGCAAAGGCAGGCAGACAAGGCATGGTAAGGCAAAACAAAGCCGTTGTCGCAAAACAGCCGGCAGATGCACTGACCGGCACAGGCCTTGCAGAAAAACAGCCGGATGATGAATGACCGGCACAGGCCTTGCAGCAAAACAGCCGGCAGATGAACTGACCGGCAAAGGCCTTGCAGAAAAAACATCCGGCAGATGAGCTGACCGGCGCAGGCCTTGTAGCAAAACAGCCGGCAGATGAACTGACCGGCACAGGCCTTGTAACAAAACAGCCGGCAGATGAACTGACCGGCACAGGCCTTGTAGTAGTGAGGTTCGTGGAGGGAGTGCGGTGGTGCTGGCCACTCGGAAGGCGGGCTGGGACATACCCAACTGTCTCCCTCCCAACCTATCGCCTTTGCCTGTCTCTGTCCATACCCACTCCCTTAGTTTGCAAACAAAACAAATTTAGCCCCAACTTATTTTTTTATTTTTTTTTTTATTTTCCCTATTATAATTCGTCTCCCTAACCCCCTTTATTGTCTCTGTCCGGCTAACCTATCGTCATCCTAGCCTACTCCCAACCCCTACGTTCCCTTCCTGGAGGGGAATAAGGGAGAGCTAGCGTCCTGTGTCGAGTCCCAATGAAGCCTCCGAATGGCCTCCTCAGATCTCAGCGATCTACTACCATGGTGAGTCCAGCGGCCCACAACGAGAGCGAGAGGATGGACGGTGTGGAGGGGTACACTTCCTATCTACCCGAACAATTATTACTTAAACTACCCCCGGGGCTTTCCAAAAGCGCCTCTCACTTAAACTGCTGGTTCTCACAACCCAGATTCCCGTCACCTGTGTTGGTGTCCACAATTTTGGGCCTCGCCCTCAAGTTTTCCCTCGTGCCCTCGCACGGTTTCGTGGCTGGGACGCGTGGCTCCCTTGGCAGGAACTACCCTCTGCCGAGTCTCCAACGATGGCACCCCCGGGCCATGCAACTGTGTCCGAGCCTACCAGCTCCCTAAACACTGGGGAGTGCCCTCCATGGCTACTCCCCTGAAACGCTCATGTGGCAGGCTGGCGCCCCGGGCCCCTTCCCTGTGTGCCCGTGCCCAATGCACTGCCCATGCGGCCAATGGCGCCCCGGGCCCGGCATTATGCGGGCCCACCCGTGCCCACTACGCTATCCCGGCCCCCTCTGGACCCTTGGTCTACCGCAGCCGACTAGCCCGGTGCCTGGGGTACCCACTAAGCGATACTCACCGTTCACAGCCACGCTCCCAGCCCGGCAACAGTGCTACTGCACCCCTCCAAATGGGTTTCGAGCCTACGTTCCCACCAACAGCAAAACGACCTCCATTTTGTCAATTTGACTAACCCACTAACTCGCTTTACACTGTACCCTGGGGCCCCTTGGGTGGGAATCACTCCTCCCCCCAATCACTCATCGCACCATGCATTCCACATTCACTCCATTCACACAGGCTCGCTGGCCTCACTCACTCACCAAGTACATTTTCCATTCTCTTCTCACACATCGCTGATAACTTCCATTCCTCTTGCTAATTTCCATAACTATCTCGTGCTCCCTCATCATCCCTTACACTATAGCACGTCCTTTTAACACTACGTAGCTAAGCTGTGTCCTCTCTACAGACTCAAAGTCTGTCCAGGTCTCCAAATCATTTTCCATCTCCCTCCTAAATCTGATCTAAAATCCCTCTAACTCATCCATTCCACGGGCTCCATGAGGACTTATCCCTGCCCCATTAAGCCGGTCGAGCTAAGCTAACCCTTCCCCCTAACTAGTTGTGTCCTGTGCCCTGGGCAGGGGGGGTCTTCCACCCCTTGCCCAGGGAATCCTGTTCACCCGAAGTGAGGCTTGCTTTTTTTTAAATGCGCGTACCAGCGCTGCAACTTGCAACCTGCGCACTTTCCCCGTGATGTCATGGCAGCTGTTCACGCTTCTCGCACCTCGTCCCTTCTCGGACGGTACCATCCGGCAGGGATTCTCCTTCTGCCGGATTCCAACCATGCATGCAGCCATGACGTCACCCTGCACATCCAAAAAAACAAGCCTCGCGTTTCGAGGGGTTCCCCACGCGAACACATGTGCTCTGCTCGTCGGAGCTTCACACACGCTCGCCTGGAGAACCCATCCGGTCCAAATCCATGTCCCAGCCTACCTTCTGTCCGTCCGTGGGATCGGCTAATCCACCACTTGCGTTTACGGACCGGGCTTCACTCCCGCAGGTGCGCATGTGGCGGCCTCGTGCGTAGCACAGCATGGACCCCGCACGCGCTGCCGTGCAAACCCGGCAGGATCCCCAATGCACCTATGGCCGCTACTCGGCCTTTGTCCACCGTCAGGCACCGTCGTCGTCGCACTTTCGCGCTCAAACTCCCACGTGCCACGACGCTCACACACCTCGCCATGACACTCTCACTCGGACATGCGGTTGCATGTTCTTGCATACCAACCGTCATCTCTCTCACGTACAGCAACCTCACACACACGGTCCCTCTCACACATGGCCATTCATTCACGATGCCGTTTCACTCGCACATTTCGAAACCACACATGCTGTTTCCCTCGCACACGCTGTTCCTTCCACACACGATGCTTCATACACACACGGTGTTTCCTTTACACACAGCGTGCTGGAAAGCACGCACTTCGGCTCACTCGCAACCTCGCTCACCATTTCACTCACACACGCGGTTTCTTTCACACACCGCCTTTCACCCACGCTATGCGCGCTTTTCAGCACACATTTCGCCACACTCGTGAACACACACACCGGGACATTTACAATGGGGAATCGCGTCACCACAAGGGTTCCCTGGGCCTTCATACCCCCCCCCCCCCAAGCTTCGTGTGCACCAGTCAACAGCACTCGCCCCTCTAACTCGCAAAGCTCGACCAGACCTACCTGGTCGAGATCCGCTTCAAGGGAGCATCGCGTCTCCCTCCATTCCTGAAGGAGGCTATCAGGCTGCTTGCACCTAGTCACGAGACATTCCCCGAGCTCCTCCTCATTGTCCTTCACTAACTCCATGTGTGTGTGCTCGTCGTTCACCCCGTCTTTATTGTGTAGTCTCTCCTCTACCGTTTCTACCTCCCGTGTCTGTTAATTCTATCTCCTTCGTCTTTACGTGTCTTACACACGTTGTAATCACCCCATTTAATTTCTCCCTCTGTGCCACCGTCACCATTAATTTTTCTATCGTTGTTACTTCCACGTGTCTTGTCCTACACGTCCCCCGTATTACGTTGTCCTCCCTCGCTTCCACCGCGGGGCCGACAGCTGTTGCACTCCCTCCCAGCTCGTTTGCTCCAACACGTGGCGCCGCCATTTTGCACTCCACCGTCTGCGCTTCGTTGCACGCAATTGCGATTATGCCCGCCTGCAGGCCTCGCCCCATGCTCTGCATTTCACCTCGCTGTGTTTGCATATTTGTATCCATGGTGATATTCATGCGATTTATTTTGCTTTTCATTTCTTCTTTTATTCCCTTTCCCATTTGTTGCATATTCGCATTCATTTTGTTATTCATTCTGCACGCGTTTGTTTTTATTTCATTTGTGTTTGTTTCCATTTTATTTTCCATCCTGCACGCATTTGCATTCATTTCTGCCAGCATTGCCACTATCTGGGCCATTCCGCTCAACACCACCGATCCGTCCTCATTGGTCGCAGTTTCGCTGGGGATCGGCGAGGGATTTTGATGGAGGAGGGTGGGGGGATGTCATACACCGCGGCCGCCGCCGCGCCCATTTCGGGTTCTGGGTTCAGTTGTGGGGGATGTTCAACCTGCATATCAATGTCCTGCATGGGGATCTCATCCTGGGCCGTGGATTCTAACATTTCTAAATCCATACCTAGTCCCTCCTGCTCCCGTTCGCCTTGAAACGCCATCTTGCTTCCCGGAACAATTTAAAAAAAACTCGTATTTGGGTGGGAATCGAGGGCCGCTCTATACACCCCTGATCCGATTCCCGTTAATTTGGTTGGAGGCGGGATGGATTTGAATCCCACTCCTGACACCAGTGTTACGAATCTCGCCCTCCCGGCGTGCGAACGACCGCGTTAACTAATAACGGCCGCTCGCCCACCGAACGGACAATTCAGTCGTGACTTTCTGGAACAACGCCAGAAACCAGTCACGGGTGGGTTTTCAATCCCACCACGGCCCAGTCCGTATTCTACCCACGCGAAATAGGGTCAATCGCCGAATATCTATACACCTAAGTACCCGCGCGGGTAACCTCCCGAGGGACCGTACCTCGGCGAAGGCCTGCTTGGACACGAACCGCTTAAGCGGTCCGTTCCGTTCTGGGATAACCGAGCGGGTATTATCGCCAGACCTCGCCGGAACCAATTCTATTTATTGGTTTTTAAAATCCAACTAGTATTGCGAGAGCGAGATAGCGGTTCAATGGGGAAAAAATGACGTGACGAATGGGTAACATTCACACAAGCACATTTATTATTTTCCACACGTATACAGTCATACAGGTATGGAATCAATAAAAGCAAGAGCAAAAAGCACTACGACCATCTATGAGCAATTATCAATGGGGTCACTTACAAAGTTTTACTTCGCAAGACACGGCGCCACAACATGCATTCAAAAGCAAAACCCCAGGAGAAAGACCACCCCCATAGACAAGGGAGTCAGACTGGGCCCATGGGCCTTTATAACGTGGAACCATGTAGACTGCAGAGGCTCCGCGAGGCCACGCAGGTTACCTTCCTTGCTGGGTGACCCACGACGCTCCTTCCCCATGGCAGCTAGCGTAACCGCGGTCCGGCCCAGGCCTGGTGGTACGGGAACCGGCCGGCAACGCCTGAGAGGAACGAACGGGCCTTTGCTCTCTTAGAGTTGATGCTCTGTCAGAACCCGTCCGTTCCTCAGCGATGCTCGGACCGTCCTGAAGCCCGATTACCTCAGACCGTCTAGCGCTGGCGGGCGAGCTCTCTCCGACTCGAACACGTTCCGCAGCTCTGCGCGGCACAGCAGGCTGAGCCGCGCTCCCCGTTCGCACTTCCTCCGTTCTCCTCAGCTTCTCCAGCGACTGCAGGCTTCAGACTTCCACGTGGCTCCTCGACCTCTCCAGACTCGCCTCCAGACCCGACTCGACTCGTTGAACTGGCGCTCTGCGCGGCCTTTTATAGGACTGGCGGGACGAGATCTGATCTCCGCCCTCTCACCTCTGACCTCTGCTCGGAAAGCGGACGTTGTAGAAATCACTGGCCCTCTGGATCCGATTCTCCGAGAGCGAGCCGACGTGTTTGAAATCATCACCCTTCGACCCCCACAGGCCCCACCCCTTTTTATCCTGTGATCCGTTTTCCGAGGCGAAGCTTTACAGAGCGGACTTGCATGGAATCGCCATCGCTTGCGCTCAACGAAACCCCCCGCGTCGGTTTGCAGCGACGCTGTTCGCTGGGGACTCGCCGCGGACGGTGCAAAGATGGCGTCATTTCGGAGACGAAGGTGAGGCGATGTTTGTGGTGTGGAGATGTTGACGGTTGCTGGCGGAGTGGTGAGGATGGTGTGGTTGTTGAGAGGCAGGTGTGGTTGTGGTTGTTGTGAAGCGGTTGATTAGAGTGATGTTGGTGGTTGGTCCAAAACAACGATATTAAAGAAAAACGGCTAACTGAAGATTCACAGCCCTGATAACGATAATAATTCCCATTTTACAATCGTGGGGAAATCTAACTGAACACAGACTTATCGATCTAACTGAACTAAGGACCTTTACGGTGTTCTGCGAATTTCCACAGCCGTAACAATATGTATATATATATATATATATATATATATATATATATATATATATATATATATATATATATATATATATATATATATATATATATATATATATATATATATATATATATATATATATCTATATATATATATATATATATATATATATATATATATGTCTATGTATATGTATATATTGTTATGAATTCTGGCCCGTCCGGCATGCGATCGGCCACGTAACTCGAATCGTGACGCGTCGCCCACCGGAACGGACAATTCAGTCATGACTCTCTCGGAACAACGCCGGGAGCTAGTCACGGGTGGGTGTTTCGACCTCACCACAATCGTGCCAATTGGCCACCCGCGCAGGATAGGGTTGTTCGCCAAACTCGACCTACCTCAGTACCTGTGCGGGTAGTTAACCGGGCGATCGTACTTCGCTGCAAGTCAGCCGAGGACACGAACAGCTTTAGCGGTCCGTTCCGTGCTTCAGTGATAACCGAGCGGTGTTATCGCTGACCTCGACGGACGTGATTATTTACCGGGTATTCAAAGCCCTCCACTAATTATTCCACGAGGTAAGATGGCACTTTCAACGAAGGAAAGGACGCAACGACGGGATACAGCTCAACACGCACATTTATTACACTACACACGTATTTACAACAATCATGCACGTATGTACAGGCAAATAGAAGCAAAAGTAATACGACCGACTAAAGCAATGTACAAGCACTTAATCAGTTTTACTTGTCGGACTGGCGCCACAAAAACACATACAAAAGCCCAAAGAAAAGAATAACCTCCCTTGTTGCGGCCGGTGAACCGTCTCCGGCACTCTCCGTGTCCGCTCTCGCAGGTCCACCTCAGGCCGCCTTCGGCGCCCTTCCTCCGCGTCTCCCACCAGCAGGCCTCGCCAGGCCACGAGCGCGGGAACGAACGAGGAGGAATGGAACGTGAGTTGGTTTGCTGATCAACCATCACGAGGAGAGAGCACACGGGAGGACCAAAGAGATATCCAAGGGGAAGGAACGCATTCACCAAGGGGCAAAGAAGAGAAGAGAAGAGGGCGCGCCCCGCCCGTGTCCGTCCTTTATGGAGCGGGGCCCCGTCCTTCGCTCCGCCTCATTTTGGGCTCCACCCCCCTTCTAGGAGCCTCCCAAAAAGGGGCGTTCCTCACTCCCGTCCGCGTCACACTGCGCGTCTACCAATCGGGAGCGAGCTGCCCCACCCCTCCCCTTCACACCAAGCGTGGGGAAAAATAGCGGGAAAAAACCCCCACAGGCTTCGCAAGTGGTTTTGTTCTGCCAATCCTTTTCGGACGGTTTCCGTGGTGCGGAAACCGTCTTACCGTGGTCCGCGGAGGATGGCGTTCGTAACCGGGCGTAGTGGCGAAGATGGTGGTGATTGTTGTGGGGGTGGTGTGAGCGTGGTGGGCGTTGTGGCATAGTTGGTGGCGGTTGTTGTTTGCGTGGAGGTTTGTGGCAATGGTGGCTCAAAATAACGATAGATAAAGAAAAACAGCGAACCAAAGCATCGCAGCCCAAATGGATCACACATATTCCCTCTAAACAACGGGTGTGGGCTAACTACACATGAACTTATCGATATGTCTCACCTGAGGACCCTTTATGGTGTATTGCGAATTTCCACAGCTGTAACACTACCCTCTCCCTTTTTTACATACTCGTCCCGAGTCGTCGAATTTTCGTATGCCATCATGTGTAGTTCTCCCCTCGTACGTTTTACCTTCAGATCCCTGAGTGCGACATTTAGTGTATTCGTGTCCCCAAAATAAATAACCTATGGGCTGAGTAACTAACGAAACAAACCCACTCATACAGACGACTTAAATAAATTTCCGGCGCTAGACTGACATTCCGGGGCGCACTCATTTGTACAGTACATCTTAACACCTTACAAATTTTACACTAAACCATGGCCCAGGATCAATGGACTCTGCAAAGAGAAAAGCAGTTAGCAGGGAGCCAGGCTGCTCGCATGCAGTCTCTGGCTCAGGGAATGCAGGTTTGGGGAACATGGCTGGCTGCTCACACGCAGTCCATGACCTCCCCCTTTTTTAACAGGGACGCAGTGAACAATGGCGCATGAGCTGCGCAAATGCAGTCTCCGTGCCAGCTCAAGTGGCACACGCAATGAACACAACGGATGGATGGATGAATGGATGGATGGATGGACGGATGAATGGGTGGATGGATGGACGCAAACACAGCGCACGGGCCGCCACTGCAGCCTTGTGTTGTAGCTGCCAACAGGGCAGTCCTCGCAAACTGCGCGACGATCCTGGCGCACATGGCAATGAACAAGGGGGGGGGGGATGCAAAACAGAACGGGGGCAAAAGGTGACGAGGGCAGTAGGCATGGATGGCAAAGGTAGCAGGCAAGGCATGGCAAAACAGGGCCGCTGTAGCAAACGCAGCTGGCAGTGAAGCTGACTGGCACAGGCCTTGCAGTAAACAGCTAGCCGATGAAGTTGACCAGCACCTTGCCTTGAAATGGAGGTTGGTGAAAGGAGTGCGGTGGTGCTGGCCACTCGGAAGGCGGGCTCGGAGCTATCTGACTGTCTCCCTCCCAACCTATCGCCTTTGCCCGTCTCTGTCCCTACCCACTCCCTTAATTTGTCAAAAAACCAATTTAGCCCCCACTTTTTTTTTTTTTTTAATTTTTACTTCCCCCACTATAATTTCGTCTCCTAACCCCCTTTATCGTCCTTGTTCGGCTAAGCTATCCTGTCATCTAGCCTACTCCCCAACCCCTACATTCCCTTCCTGGAGGGGAATGAGGGAGAGCTAGCGTTCTGCATCGAGGCCAAACTCAAGCCTCAGGATGGCCTCCTCAGACTTCAGCGGTCTTTACCCAAAGTGGGTCCAGCGGCTCACAACGAGAGCGAAGGGATGGATGGTGCGGAGGGGTACACTTCCTAATCTACCCTATCCATTTAACTTTTGAATTACCCTGGGGCTTCCAACAAGCGCCTCTCGCTTCAACTATTGGTTCGAACAACCAAGATTCCCGTCGCCTGTGTTGGTGTCCTCGCAAATTTCGGGCCATGCCCCCAATTTTCTCTTGTGCCCTTGCACAGTTTCGTGGCTGGGACACGTGGCTCCCTTGGTAGGAACTACCCTCTGCCGATTCCCCTACAATGACACCCCCCGGCACTACACTGCCCCTGAGCCTACGAAGTGCCCTCCATGGCGACTCCCCTGAAACGCTCACGTGGCAGGCTGGCTTCCCAGGCCCCTTTCCGAGGATCACCCGTGCCCACAAAACTGCCCACGCGGCCAATGGTGCCCCGGGCCCCCACATCATGCGGGCGCACCCGTGCCAACTACGCTAACCCAGCCCCCCATGGACCCTTGGCCTACTGCGGCCGACTAGCCCGGTGCCCGGGGTACCCACTCAGCGATACTCACCGTTCGTAGCCACGCTCCCAGCCCGTCAACAGGGCTCCTGCACCCCTCCAAAACAGGTTTCGAGCCTACTTCCCCACCAACAACAAAACGACCTCCATTTTGTCAATTTGACTAACCCTCTAACTCACATGACACTGACCCCGGGGTCTCTTGGGTGGGAATCACTCCTCCCCCCAATCACTCATCGCACCATGCATTCCACAATCACTCCATACACTCAGGCCCGCTGGCCTCACTCACTCAACATGTACATTTTCCTTTCCACACTTCTCAACTCACACATCACTGAACTCTGCCATCCTTCTCTGCATCCCCTATCTACCTCGTGCTCCCACGTCGTCCCTTAAACTACAGCACGTTCCATTTAACCTGCGTCGCTGAGCTTCGTCCCCACTACACATCCAAAGTCTGTCTTTGTTCTCAAATATCCCGTTTTTCCAACCTAAATCTCAACTACCATCCCTCTACCTAATCCATTCCACAGGCCCCATGAGGACTTACCCCTGCCCCATGAAGCCGGTCTAACTAAGCTAACCCTTCCCCCTAACTAGTTGTATCTTGTGCCCTGGCCAAGGGGATCTTCCACCCCTTGCCTGGGAATCCTGTTCACTCGAAGCGAGGCTTGCTTTCTTTTTCAATTGTTCTTGTCTTTCTTTTTTAATTTCTTTCACCCCCTGTCCCTCATTCTCCAATCTCATAGTTTTCTTCAAT